>NC_081424.1:21370192-21640192 GCF_949786415.1 Peromyscus eremicus | reverse complement strand
AATTCCTGTTTTGTTCAGTTGTGTTTTGTTTGGAAACAGTGTCTCTCTGCATAGCTCACACTGGATACAATTTCTTCTGAACTGTGAAATTCCATTCTGGGGTGGAAATCCACCATTTGGAATATAGTTCTATATTATAGCTTGATAGTAGCTCTCTTTTCTATCAAAACAACACCGCTGTTAATGTACTTAATGATTCCAACTATTGAGCTAAATTAACATTTAAGTTCACTACAGAACATTTAAAACAATGAAATTCTATGTTCATGATAGACATACAAGCTCTTCAGCCTGAAAAGGTGTCAAGGTTCAGTAGCAACTTCCTAGACCAAAGGAGAAAGACGATAGTTTAGTCTTCAGTCATGAGTGATTTAACTCAAACAATGCAGCAGTCCTCCTGCCTCACCTCTCAGGTTAGGGTTACAAGTGTGTTCCCAGCATACCTGACTTTGTTCTTTGTAATTTATTATTTTGCTCTAAACTTAATGAAGAGTAATTGTTGTTTACATGAAATTATTAGAAGAATAATTCTTTAACAAAAGGCTGAAAGGAAAACAAGATAGCAAGCATCAGACTGCTGTAATTTGGATGTAGATTTTTACCCAAAGGTTCATGTGCTGCAGTTTAAACCCTCAGGGAACTGATGGAGAGGAGGTGGATTTGTAAGAGGTGTGTAGTATGGAAGGTAATTAGTTCATGAGGGAATCACCCTTGGAAGGAATTAATGCAATTCTTGCAGACCAGTTTGTTATCAAGTTATTTGAAAGTGATACCATACCATATGCTTGGTCCTGTCTACATTTGCCTCATCTGCTAGATTTCTTAACTACGTTATGATGCAACTGGCCATCATATTTGGACTTTCTAGACATCAGAAGGAAGGTTAAAAGATATTCATTATATGTTATTAATTGTCAGGTATTTTGTTATAGCAATAAAAATTGAAGATCATGAGGGAAAATGTATGATACAAATCTTGCTATCAGCTCATAGGTGAAATTGGTTTCATTTGGTTCCCAAATCCTGCTTGTCTCCTCATTGTCTACCAGCACTTTGTGTTACATGTGTGAGTAACACAGGCAGGGCTATGCCATTGGCTCATCATTGCTAAGTATTGTTTGCTAATGGCGAGGCTCAAAAATTTCCATTACTTTTCTCCAAAAAAAGATCTGATTTCACATTGAGTTTAGAAACATTTATTAAAGGAACCTAACTCTTCCTGATATGTTGATAGTTAATACTGGTTTGTTAATGGTGAAATAATATCTCTAACAGTAAGATCTCAGTAGAAATATTTTGGAAAACCTTGTAAGGGCATTGTTTGAGTTAAATCACTCATGACTGAAGCCTAAACTATAGTCTTTCTCCTTTGGTCTAGGAAGTTGCTACTGAACCTTGACACCTTTTCAGGCTGAAGAGCTTGTATGTCTATCATGAACATAGAATTTAATTTTTAAAATTTTCTGTAGTGAACTTAAATGTTAATTTAGCTCAATAGTTGGAATCGTTAAGTACATTAACAAGTGTTGTTTTGATAGAAAAGAGAGCTACTATCAAGCTATAATATAGAACTGTGTTCCAAATGGTGGATTTCCACCCCAGAATGGAATTTCACAGTTCAGAAGAAATAGTATCCAAAATTTATTTCTAGAATTTCACACAGAAACTCACTCATTCAAAACACATGTTATTAATTAATATTTATTTATATGGAACTAAATGTATAGTCAGAATTTTACTTGAAATTTATACTTGTCATATGAAGGACAAAAGGGCTTAAAATGTGTCATGGTACAGGATGATTTTCTTGGCTTAAAAATAATTTATAGCAAAACAAAGATTGAAAAATGAGGTTATACTAAAGGAAACATCATCTTTTCTATACTGCTGCTTGTATGCCATTAAAATAATAATTCAGAAGGCACACTTTCAATTTTGGTTTGTCATTATGGGCACCGAGACATTTAACAATTTGACAAAGTGGCTTATGGATGAGCAGAGCTCTGAATTGAAGGGACGAGGAGAGAAATGCAACTCTTATAATTTCAAACTATTGCATACACGATTTGAGCTTCCACTAAATATTTTTTCATTTCTCTTCTGCTTTGAAAATTCAAATGAAAGCCTAATTTCATGCTCAATACTAATAATCCCTTTAAGTTATAGGTCTGTTTGTCCTTTCCATTTCTGTGAGCTAGGAAATATAATGTTCATTAAGAAAGTACTGTCTGTTCAGAATCTGTGAGTTCCTACGAGCCCAGGTTAGTTGTTTCTGTGGGTTCCCTTGTGATGACCTTGATACCCCCTGGCTCGTACAATCAATCCTTCCTCCCTCTGTTCAACAGGATTCTCTGAGCTCAGCCCTGTGCTTGGTTGTGGATCTCTGCATCTGCTTCCATCAGTCACTGGATGAGGGCTCTCTGATGACAATTGGCAGCTAGTAAGCCTGCACAGGGCCATCCTAGGCCCTCTACATGTGTGACAGTTGTGTAGCTTGATCTACACGTGGGATTCCTAGAGGTGGAAGCAGGGACTGTTGCTAACACTTTGGATGGCTTCCAGAAACCTATTCCTCATACTGAGTTGCCTTGCCCAGCCTTAATACAAGGGGAGGAGCTTAGTCCTACTTCAACTTGATATGTGCCATGCTTTGTTGACACCCATGGGAAGCCTGATCCTTCCTGAACAAAAACAGAGGAGAGGGGGATAGAGAGTTGGGTGTGGTG
The DNA here is from genome assembly GCF_949786415.1 of Peromyscus eremicus. Taxonomy (NCBI): domain Eukaryota; kingdom Metazoa; phylum Chordata; class Mammalia; order Rodentia; family Cricetidae; genus Peromyscus; species Peromyscus eremicus. The sequence continues at coordinate 21,637,466 of NC_081424.1, read as the reverse complement.
GGAGATGGGGGGAGATGGGGGAGGGAATGGGAGGAGAGGAAGGATGGGGAACTGTGGCTGGGATGTAAAATAAATGAATAAATTTAATTAATAAAAAAAAAGATAGTACCATCTGACCTGAGATATACTGTTGAACTTCATGATTTATTTAAGTGAGCATATGGAAGAAAACTTGCCATCTGAAGTCTTAATTTAACGTTTGGTAAGGACAGAGATTGGCCCATTTGTTCAGACATCCCTATGGCTGTCTCTTGATGGGAGCAATATCAGAAAAAGAGGAGGCAAAGAAAATGAAATGAGCGTGTTGGTGGCATTTAAAAACATTTTATAAATTGGTGAAGTCTTTTTTTCCAGTTTATTATGGTGAATACAATGTCAGCCCCAATGTCACAAAGACATTGTGACATGCTGGAGCTGAATTATGGCTCTGATCTCCTCTCATGCTGAACTTTTGTGTATTCTTGATCCGCTCAGGCTGGCCATTAAAGCCCTTTCCCAATAGGTTAAGCTGGCTGTAAACAATGGAAGCGAGCGCCTGACAAGCTTCCACGCAGTTTTCAGATGAAGACCACATTTCCATACGCCATAAATCTTGTCAGATGAAGGTGCTCTGAGTCTCACCTCCAAGCCTAATTAGTGTCACGTATTTCATATCCTTTAGAAGAAAGACAACCAAAGCACCCAAACTAATAAAACAAAGACTCTGTAAGGGTTCGGTTTTGCAATCAGTACTGCAGGAGCTGCATTAACTGAAATGAAAGTCCCAGTAACACTTCGCGTGGCACCTGTAAAATCTTCCAAGGACTAGCAGAGGTTGTCTGATCATACAGAGTCTCTCCTACTTAACTCCCTCCTTTCCAAATTATTCTCTTATTGAAATTCTAAGATTCCTCTGACTTGTGATAATGCAAACCGTTTTTGTTTAATGTTTACTTTATTCGCTAGATAACGTGTCCTACTTTGGAATGCTAATATTTCAAACGCATCTTTTCCGGCCAGTGCTTATAGACTCATGATTTGAATTTAGACACTTAAGGGCCACACTGTCAGGCTAATTCAAAGAAATTCAGGGCAAGTGTTGTTTCACAGTCATCAAGAAAGCCTTGTTTAAAATAAGCAGGGTATCTGTTTTTATAATATCATTTTGTGTATTTGATTATATGACACATTTCTTAAATATTTCATATGGACAAAGGTGTGAATACATGTCTGTATATGAATGCAGGTACACATGTGTATGTTTACATGTGCGTGCACTTGACTGTAGAGTGTATCCTTGAGTTTGGTTTTTCAGGTGCTATTTTGTAGCTAGAGTTTTCCTGCCTGGCCCACAGTCAGGACAAATCTCTATCACCTGCCAGTCCCACAGCCTCAGACCCGACCGAGTAAACACAGAGACTTATATTGGTTACAAACTGTATGGCCGTGGCAGGCTTCTTGCTAACTGTTCTTACAGCTTAAATTAATCCATTTCCATTAATCTATACCTTGCCACATGGCTCGTGGCTTACCGGCATCTTCACATGCTGTTTGTCATCATGGCGGCTGGCAGTGTCTCTCTGACTCAGCCTTCCACTTCCCAGCTTTATTCTCCTCCTTGTCCCGCCTACACTTCCTGCCTAGCCAATGGCCAATCAGTGTTTTATTTATTGACTAATTAGCAACACATTTGCCATACAGAACATCCCACAGCACAGGTTTTTCAGGTGCTGTTTGTTCCCTTCATGGAAATAAAGTTTCTCATTGGCCTATAAATTGCTGAATAAGTGAGGCTGTCTAGTCAGAGTGCCCCGTGGAGCTGCCTATTTCTGCTTCTCCAACATCGTGATTACAAGTTTAAGCCACTGCACTGAACTTACATTACAATGTGGATTCTGGGGCTCAGGTCTATACGTTTGTAAGTCAAGTACTTTCCTGACGGAGCCATGACCTTTGCTCATGGATGGAGGGTTTTCCCAAACAGTAAAATGAAAATTGATAGTGATTTATTATGCCATCTGTCTTTCTTTCTGAAAGAAACCTTACAGAGTCTTGGGGTTTCCACAGGAGGAATTTTCTAATAATTCCCTAGTAGAAATCTTGTTTCTTATGTACCCATTTTAATTGATTCTAAGATGTAGGAAAAACAAGGAGAGCCTTATCTTAATCTCATCAACAATGAGATGCAATGGTGGCATCGAATGGCTGCAGAAAAGCTTTCCTCTGAACCCTTAAAATCTGGAGATTACTCGTACGTTTTCAGGCTATAGGAATCACTGAGGGTGAATTAGAAGATCCAATTTTCCCCTTTAAAAAGAGCTAAGGAAAAAAAAAACACAAGAAGGAAGTGTGGTTTCAATGAAAATGCAAGGGATTCATATACCACCCACTTTTATCTATCAGGCTGTATAGATGGATAACTTACGAACCAATTGCTATTTTAAAAATTGTCTGACTACTTTTTTATCCAATTTTTCACTTTTCAAAAAATATACCAGTGTTCATTTTCTGTTGGTATGTGTTCGTGCATAAGATGTGTATGTGTGAGTGTGGGCACGCATCCACAGCACCTGTGGAGGTCAGAGAACACCTTGCTAAGGTCTGTCTCTCCTTTCCCCATGTGTGTTGCAGGATTAAGCTCAGGTTTTCATACTTGGTTGCAGAAGCTTTTATCTATGAACAAGACACCATAAAAATAAATGCAGATAAGATAATGCTAATGCACGAATCTTACATTAAGGAGAATTGAATAAGTTACAGAAGAGATAAATGAAGCAAGGAATGAAGACAGCGACAAAAGACATTAAGGGAAATATGTTGTAAGTGTGAACACACAACCAGAGTTAAAGGAATGTGAACAAGACACTAGTGTTTTGATTGTGGGAGACTGAAGACTGAGTCCTCAAATAGATTCTTTCAAAGGCATCTAGATTTGAATTATTATGAGTCACCAGAGAACAGTCCAGCTCAGAAACAAACCAGAAATGTTTGGAGCTAAAGCATCATGATGGCTGATGGAAAAGACTCCTTTGACTCCGTGCTTCCTAATAAAACTTTTAAACACCTTCTATTGTATGATTTATGTGACTTGCATAAGAATGTTGATTACAGAAGAAATGTTCAAAGCAAGGATTCTTTTTACAATGTTAAAAAGGTTGTAGAAGTATTTTGAGATTCTATTAGAAAGGGAAAAGCTTCAGGGTTTCATTTTATTTTTTCAAGAAATAGAATGTGATGTGTTGATCAAAGAGTAGGCATGTACAGACCAGGAAAAGAAGCCATCCCACCATGCTGTTGATCACAGTAGACAAGAGTGTACTGAGATGACAGCATGGTAATGTGGTAAGGTTAGAACTATGGAAATGCAAGGCCCAGAGCAGATTAAGATTATGATCGAGTATCCTGGAATGGTGAGTGGGCAGGGATGAACAAGGTTCACCATTGTAGCAAGTAGAAATTCAATCCCTTTTGGAAGGCATGTGCTTTCTATATGCTGGAAATAAAATAATAGAAGATAGTTAGCATGGAACCATGATTATATGTTCTCTGCAATATGTTACTTCTTCATAGCCTAGTTTCTCTCTCACTAAAATAAGGATGAGAGATTCTTTCATATAGGGTTACTGCAAGATTAAATAAATTTTGCTGTGAAAGCCCTCAGGATATTACCAAACAGATATGTTGTGGGTTATTATTTTTATTGTTGTTCCAAAATTTAGAGTAAACACAAGTTATCCATGCCCACAGAAGAGAAAATCAAATGAGAAATGAATGTTTCGTGGGAGGAAAAAATGATGGGTTTCACTGAGAAGATGATAAGCAAATGCTGCTTATTCAACCTTAGTCAGTATAACTTCGGTGGGATTAGAGCTGTATTTGAATCTCAACACCACCAACATTTAATGTGTTACTAATGTTTCCATGCCAAAGTTTGAAAACCAACAAAATAGAATCCATAGTGCCTATGTGGATAGATCATCCTGAGGAATGCATAAGTGAGTACACATAGAATTGAGTCCATGTTGAGTACTTCAAGAGAGTGGATGGACCCATTTTAACTCACAAAATGTTGAAGAATTAGTAAGGTGTGGAAATAAAGGCTGGAGTGAGTTCTGGGTGGAAGAACAGTGTATGCAAAGGCACAGAGTTAAGGGAGCTATGAGACATGAGGCATCCTCACTGCCTGTGAGTTTAGGAACAAATAACAAAGAGTCTGGTTGTTTTGGCTGAAGACTCAGCTCATGAAGGATATCCCTGAGCACATGCTCAAAGTCTTGTTCCATCTGTGAGGCAGTGGATAAGTAGTTATGAGAGTTACCTTGAGATTCACGTGAAATAAGCCAGCTTCAACTTGCTCACATAGTATACAAGTACTAGCGGTGATAAAACATTGACATTGGGAGAGAGTCTATCAGAAAAGATGACTTTCAGGGAAGTTTTACTTTTGTTGTTATTTTTTAAATTATTACTATTTTCTATTTCAAGTTTATTTAATACGCACCTGAGTTAAGGTTAGGGATGGATGAGTTATTTAAGAAGTGACATAGATGAGTCAAGGCGTGTTGGATGGTAGGAAACCACATGGTTTACCTTTAGAATTGGGTAGATCAATGAATTTGAGAATATGGATAGACATACAAGATCTTTAGGAAGATAGAATGATAGATTAATTAAACGTGTGGTCTGAAGTATCTATAGGGCATCAGACTTGGTAGCAATATAAAAATTGGCTAGATTTTAAGAAGCATCTTGTTAATAAAGAGGGTTATGTGGAATTAAGGAGCCCTGAGTGAGTGAATTTTGTTGACATGAGCACAGGTGTATCAAGGACCCCAGTCTCTCAGATCCATAGTCATGGCAAGACATTCCCTGGGTCAGGTTCAGCAAAGCCTTCCTCTGGTCCAAACATGGATGGTATAAACAGATGATTGCAACCTGAAACTGTTCCCCTGTAGAGATTAGCTAGCATCCCTGCTCCTCACTCAGCTCCATACAATAAATCCACCTCCTTCTTCAGCTGCATACAATAATCTTGCCTTGTTCCTCACAATAAACATTCTGTCTTGCTCAGTGGTTTATAAAAGATGTGTTAAGTTTCCAGGCTACTGATGCATCTTCTTCAGAATGCATGGCCCACCCAGTCCCAGCTTCTGCATCTGTTTGTCTGTATGTCCTTTCTTGACTCTTTCAATATCCCTGTCAGGTCAAATCCAAAGCAGTGCAGGTTATGGCAGAAGGCAATTGTTTTTGTTTGGCAAATACCTCCAGCAAGCATTTGGCATTACGAAATTGAATTTTAGGGGGGAAAATTAGTTAAAGCTGGACCACAAAGTTTTGTACTCCTGTTGGTGAGATTTCACAGACGGTAACGGCCATCTGAGGACTGACTGAAGCTGTGGTCTAAGATAAGATGAAGGAACTGGGTCACTAAGAAAGCGTAAATGAAAGGGAATAACCAAGTTGAAGGAGAGGACATGTGTGGTGGAGTGGCATAATGATGCAGAAAAAGTGAGGTGAGGTCAGAGTGCAAACTCCTACAACCTCTGTTTCCTTTTCATGTCTGTTTAATCTCCAAGGACTAAGAGATACTGAGGAGTTAAGGTGAACACAGGTACTCAGGTGAGAAATAGGTACCGGTCCCAAAGCTTAGGCCCTATCTACAGATCCACGAAATCTCCACTGGGTGGCATTCTGACAGGAGCATTGGGCCAAATAGCAGCAGACAAGTTATGTTACCCATGTGCTTTGGTAAGTTGTTTTTAAAGGCAAAATGAAATTCAACACTTCCAAAGGATAGCTCTTCAGATAAGAAAACATTTTGTTCTCACTGGGGCTCCAACAAGGAAAAGTCGCCTACCAGCTGGGCTGTAGAGAGCTCAAAGAGATAATGTTTAAAGCAAGGGCTACTGCCTTTCAAGACCAGGAAGTCAGTGGTGAACTCTCAAAGGGCAATTGGGAAGAACGGACCCAAATATCTGGAACTGGATAAAAGAGTAGATGAGACAGAGGCGAGGTCCAGGCTGCATGCAGAGTGTTGCACATCTGATAAGATAAAGGAAGTAGCAGTTTGTGAGTAGGGTAGGAAACAAAGGAGGTAAAGATATGGAAAGTTTGAGTATGTTGATAGGTAGAAAGAAAGGAGATCAAAATAGCAAATCACAAACTACAGGGCCAGAAGGACAGACAGGATATTTGGCTCTCGCCTCACGTATGACTGAAGTGTTTCACTCCATGTTACAAAAGAAATAGAGTAAAAATAGGAAGGGGACACGATGAAGCTAAATGTTTGTGATATTCTATCTCTTACCTAGAAATGGTTTTGTTTTGGGAATATGATGACTTCTCGCGGCTACTCCAATAACCTCAACATTCCACGTAATGGCTGTGTGTGCTGAGTATCTTCCAAAAAGTCCAAGCACCCCCCAAATGCTGCAAATGCCCCACCCCGCGTTGGTCTTAATACTGTCAAGTCTGTATTGGTGTTTTCATTTTGGGGACAAATGAGCATAGTCATTCAAAGATAAACATACTGCACTGGCCAGGTGTCAGCCAAATTGCTTCTCGTTTTCATTAGCTTCTCCTTCTGTTCACCAAGTGCACTTGTCCATCAATGCAGAAAACCAATTTCTAATTTCATATTTCTATAAAGATCATTTGCACTGATTACGATTTTGATGTAATGGCCAAACCTCGGAAACTCTTCTCAACGTCACGTGGTTATAGAGGTGGGGAAAGATTATAGAGCAGAAAGGAACCATTTGTAACCATCATATCTCAGGGTGGAGGGGTTCAAGCTCACAGATGCTAGTGTGGTCCTAAGGGGAGGGCAGGAGCAGCTCTGCAGAGCGGATTTAAGGAGCAAGGTTGAGGATACAGGTAGATCTGAAGAACATGTAATTCCGGTGCTGACTGCTCAGTGTTTGATGGTTAGTCTGCTGTGGCACAGCCCTGCTTTCTAAATCCAGCCAGGACACTGAGTTAAGGGTCCCTGCAGTGTGTCATCATTACTTTCTTGGGTATTTTAGAGCCTTGGCTTAGAGCATGCTTGGATTTGGTAAGGTGTCTCCCTGGACCAAAACCAGTGGCTAACATTTCTCCCCTCACTCAATGCTTGCTAGTCTTCTCTCCAGCACTAGGATTTCTCAAGAGGATGTCAACATTCTCCCAGCTGCACCAATCTTCAGATGAGTCTCTTTCTGACTGTAAATACCAACCTCACTTCTTAGAGCATTTACTTCAGAAAACTTTGAAAGAGTAATTTGCATTTCTTTCTTCCTTTTCTTTCTTTCTTTCTTTCTTTCTTTCTTTCTTTCTTTCTTTCTTTCTTTCTTTCTTTCTTTCTTTCTTTCTTTGTGTATGTATGCACATGCTTCAAGTACACATTGATGTGGAGGTCAGAAGACAGCTTGTGGGACCGAGTTCTCTCCTTCCATTATATGAGTGCCAAGGCTTGAACTTGGATCCTCAGATTTAGTTTCAAGCACTTTTAACCACTGAGCCATCTTGCTGGCCAATTTCAGAAAACTTTCAATTGCACATTTTTGTTTTTGTGTTTTCTTTTCTTTCTTTCTTTTTTTGAGTATTTGTAAGTGTTGAGTCTCTTATCAGTGTCATCAATCTCCCAGTTTCTTATAGGAAGTTGTGAGTGTAACTGAGGTGAGTTCCTTGCTCCAAGTTGAAAAACTCTAATATGCCATGAAGACACAAGCAAGTTCTGGTAAAGCCAATTAGCAACATGGGCACTGTGTGTTCTTCTTACTATTGGTCACAAATCCTCCAGATGTTTGCCCCAGTGAAGCTGAGTTCAGAGTTCGCTATGTTCTGTCTGCCCTGTAACAAATATCTCCAATAAATTTTCTCTTGCAGGCTTAACAGTACAAATTTTGTTCTGAGTAACCTTATGCCTCCAGCCCCTTTGAGGTTGAAAACAGCAAATAAGTTTTAGTCAAAACTTAAACTCCTCAAACAAAACTTTAGTGGCAAGGATTGGTAGCAATAACAGTATCTTGTGTCTCTAAGCCACTGAAACATTCCTGTTACTTAGAAAACAAGATTATATCCTAAGGCTCACCTCCTTCATATTTATTTCATATTTATAATCATACTTCAAATTAGTTTTTGATGTTTGGTTCTCTATAGTGTGACTTTGCACATACAGACACACATGAATGCACAAATGCACAAATGCACACACACACAGGAGGCTCTCTACTCCTTTGGTTTTCCTGTTATCTTGTCTTTAGATTTGTTTAACTGACACAACCATTTAGTAAATCCCTTATTGAACATCATTTATGCTGAACATTCATTTACTCCCTGAATTTTTCACTTTTCCCAGTGTTTGAAAAACCTCTTCATTTTTTTCCCTGGTAGTTTGTCTTAACACAAACAGTGAATATGGTTATCTTGTGTTGTGCTATTTTTTGCATGTGAATTGCTCATTTTCTTGATGGGTGGTATCACAGTGGTATATAAATTTATGGGCTGTAAAAATGGAATTAATATTTATACAGCTTTTTGACTTATTTGCAGAGTGTGTTCTTCTATTTTAGATCTTATTATAGCTCAGTATTTTCTGCTTTTAACTTGATGCTGGGTCCGTCTCTGCTTTCTGATGCAGTGCTTTCCTTTTGAAGAGGTCTACCTCCTTGCTAAATATATATATTCTCTGCAGTTCATGAAGATTAGGATTTTGGCTTCTTTTTTCACTTTTTAAAAACTTATTTATTTTCACACAATACATTTTGATCTTGTTTTCCACTCCCCCACTTTCCCCCACCTTCCTACTCACCCAACTTTGTTACATATATATATATATATATATATATATATATACACACGCATATAATTTTATATTATACAAAATATGATTATATATAAAACACACATTGTATATGAATATATACACATATTTATATAATTTTTCTGTCTCTCTCAAAGAAAAACCCAAAACTAAAAACCAAGAAACAACAAAAACAAACAAAATGCCCCCACAACAACACACAAATGAAAATCAAAGCAAACAGACAAAAGACCAATAAGACAAAAAAAAAAAAAAGCATAAAGCCAAAATTACAAAAGAGAAGAAACCACCTGATGCAACCCCTGTGACCTACCACAGAGGCTTGCCTGCGGCATGTACTGGTCAATCAGTGACAGAGAGTGGACAGCGGAAATCAACCGTGTTTGGATCGGACGGTCCACGTCATGAGATGGAATCTATACCGGGCACTCCTAAAGCTGCTGTTGATGGCTTCACTGGCCATGTTTTAAAATGCAGTGAAAAGCCAAAATGCCCCTGGTTTTGTTCCTTCATGGATGCTGTCAGTGATACCTGGGGCACTTCCAAATTTTATGTCAGTCCCTTTTTTTAGAAAAGGAACAGTTGATGAGGACAGTTATGTTAAGGACTTCAAACTGGGCTGGGCCTAATAAACATTAATTCTCTTGTTGCTGTGTTTTGGTAACTGGTATTGGTGAGAAAACTATCAAGTGGTTTAAATTTTGCCCTTCATTTTCCCCCCCATAGAATGAAAATGATGTAACTAGCCAATTTTGTGGAGATAAATAATTGCTTTCCCAAATTAAAAATTTTGTTAATGGACAGTGATTTCTGTGCTTTATTGTATCACTTGTAACACCGAATCAATGGCCGTGTCATTATTAGATGCTGGTTGTCACGTTTAGTTCATTAGACAGTTCCCCAGGGAGGTTCTGAAGCTGTGGAACCTTTGGCGGGTTGTCAGTGGTTCCCTTTTGAGGAGAATTTTTGGCCAAGAGAGAAGAAACACTGCTACTCTTTGAAAGGGAACGACATGCAGTGAATTGTGGAAATTAAGACTGCCTGGCCAGCACGATCTAGTGCAGCCATGTGTGACTGTCACTGCTGGAAATCAACAGAAGCCCCACATTTCCCTAACTTAGAGCTACTCAGACCCTAGGGAACAGTATGCAATGTAAATGTATCTCCATGTACTGCAACCATTGCTTTTCATTTGTAAGACATCATTAACACCTTAAGTAGATGAATGTGGATGATTTCCCTTTTAAAATAACCATTTTTATTGTAAACTAATGTTGCCAAAGTAGTGTCTTCTTCAGTTTTACATTCTTGGATGATAAAAATTAAGAACACTGAAATTGATGTATCAGAGCTATACTTGTGCATTGATGTATTTGGGAAGTCTTTGTCCTGTGCACCTTTAAATTGAGGTTGTAGCCTATCCATAGAGTCTGCAAAATTCTCTTGTCTAGATCAGACAGAGTACCCTTGTTCCTGTGTAATAGCTGGTTCTTTGTATTTAGCATTGAATGAAGGCTTATATGTTCCTGTTTACCTTACACATCTCATAATCATATCATTGTTAAAAAATTGTGACTATTTAAAATGATGAAAGCTCATGGGGGCCTACCTTTTTCTAAATGGAGACGGAGGAGGAGTGGATGTGGAGGGGAGTAGATGAAAGTCAGGGGGAGGGAACAGGAAGAGAGGAGGGAGGGGAAACTCTGAATGGTATGTGAAATAAATGGAAAAAAAAGTTAATTAAATAAAGTAAAATAAAAAAGAGTTCTTAAAATTTTTTTATGGGTATGTTTTCAATTGTTTAAGTATACACCGTGAAATGGAATGACCAAGGAACATGGTGTGTGTCTGCATGCTGTCCTGAAAATTGCCAAACCTTTTCTTCAAGTGACTGTGGAACTGGTTTCCCAGGAGCAGTGTGATGACTTTTACATGCTCCACATTCTCTCAATGCTTGGAATTGTTTCTCTCTTATTTTACCCACCTGAGTGTTTGTGTCACTGGGATTTTTGTGGTTTTACTACAAGTTACCTTGGTACACAGAGCACTTTCTCATGTCTTGTTAACATTGTGTATCTTCCTTTTTGAAGTGTACATTTGAGGTTTTCCTCACTTTTAAATTGTGCATTATTACTGAATTGTAAAATTGATCTATTCGAGAATCAAGTCCCGTATTAAAACATATTTTGTGAATGTTTACCTGCAGTCTTTGTGCCTCTAATTCCTGTTTCAATGCTTTGTGGAGAGCAGTTTTAAATTTTATTCAAGCCTAATTCTTCTTTTCTTTTATGGTCGTCTCTATTTGTAATATGACAAAATAATATGTTGCTATTTTGGTCATGAATATGTCATTGTGTCTTTTTCTACAACATTTCAATCTGTGTTTGTGTCTGAGTAGTGACTGGTTCATTTGCAGGAATCATGTTAGATACGAATGATGTTCTTTGTGTACCCATAGCTTTTTGTTCTAGCACCTTCTCAGGAATATATCATTATGTTTCCATAAACTTTTTACCTTTCTGATAAATGAAAAACACTCTTGGATTCTTGGCTGTTAATCTACTTTCCCACCTTTATGCTTTCCCCACTTTTTCTTGGATTTCACATCTTTATAGTAATCCTTTCAGGTAGGCAGTATGAACCCTTGGCATTATTTTGCCATCTCATGATTTTAGGTCTCTTGGACTGCCACATATATCTTAAATTCAACTTGTCAGGTTTTATCAAATCCTCTTGGAATTTTTACTAGGAAGAATTGACATTTCAACACTGAGTCTTCCGAGTCATGATAATGTTCTCAGTTTATTTTGTTCTTTAATTTGTGTTATAATTATACTATATATTTTAGTCTAGAAGACTTGCGGGGCTTTTATTAAATTTGCTAAATTCCCTAATGGATATATTTGTAGATGTTACCAACTATGGAATTATGAATTGAGTTTGGAAGTCATGTTTTCCATACTTAGTGATGTGTTCTGATCTCTCCTGACTATAAAATGCTTGAAAAACATGAATTCTACTCTAGGTGCTTTTTTCAGGTATCCTTCTGTCCTTCATAATATTTATCAGAAGTGTCTGTATCCATAACAGGATTCTATTATAATTTTAGACTACTACAAACTTCTGTTCAGAAATACTTCATCTCTTTCTGACTTAGGATATTAACGATAGTGAGGAGAAGACCTCAAGGTCAACACTTTTCCTTCAGTCAATTACACACTTAGTTTTGTTGTTGGTTTTTGTTTTAAAGTTCCTGGACAGTTTTATACACGAGTATAATGAACAGCTATTTTCACTATAGCTATTCTACTCCCTTTACCCTCTGCCTCCCCATCTCTACCTGGAAACCCTTTTCTTTCTAATAAGTCCCCTCCTAATTTTGTGTCTTCTTTTTGTGTGTGATCTGCTGAGTTTAATTAGAGTTGCTTCTATGTCTGTGGTAGGTGGTTTTTCAATGGAATGTGGGCAACTTATCAGTGGCTATACCACTGATCAGCTGATATTCTCTTCCCCAGAAACCATTTGATGCCATTAAACATTCAGGGAGAATTGGAGCTTCATAGACTCCTGCCCCACAGGTGATTAAATGATGATAGGTCCAATCCTGTGCCAGTCTTGTGCCTATAAACATAGAAATGAGTTCATGAGTGCAATGGCTATGCCATGTGCAGAAGACATCACTTTGCTGTGCTCCCCCATCCTTTGTCTTTTATATTCTTTTCTTCATACCTTCTATGATGTTTCTTAAGCCTTGGAAGGTGTGCTACATCTGTCCTACTCAGGGCTAAGCACTCCACCATCACTGATTCTCAGCATTTGGACCAGTTATGGATTTCTGCATTAACCACTGGCCACTATAATAAGAAGCACCCCACATGAAGGCCAAGATTAGCACTAATATCTTGTCATAAACATTAGTACTTAGAAGACTGCTGTGAAGATAGTATCTCTCTCCAGTTGGATTTGGGAACCATAAAACAGGAGGCAACTCATGTCTACTTTGTTGGTCCTGGTCAAGGGCCCTCTCCTGTAGGAATAATAGGCCTTAGCCAGGGAACCTACTCATACTGTATTGTTAAATGTAAATATTAAGAACAGTTCTGATTGTGTGTGTGTGTGTGTGTGTGTGTGTGTGTGTGTGTGTGTGTGCTTTATTTTTGTTATTTTGCAAACTGTGGTTGTTTTTATTTTCTCATTAAAAAAATTTATACAATATATTCTGATCATGATTTCTCCTCCCACAACTCCTCCCAGATTCTCCTCACCTTTCTATCCATCCAACTCCACATCCTTTCTTTCTCTCTCTCTTTAGAAAACAGGTAAACAAAAACAAAAAAAAACATAATAAAAACAGAAAGAAATGAAGAAATAAGGAAAGAACTCAAGAAACATACACACACACATAACAAAAATCCATAAAACTGCAAAATTAGAAACCATAATATACAAGCAAAGTACTAGTGAAACAGAAAATGAACAAACAAAGCAATATGAGACAAAAAGTCTATAAAAACAAACACCATTGAATTTGTTTTGTGCTGGCCATGTACTGCTGAGCATGACGCCTACCCTTAGAGCTGTGATTTTTTTTAAAGAATTGTCTATATTTTGTAAGTCTTCAAGGACATTGAGAAAAACCTCTATATTATATTCCTGTGTCCTCTTTTAGTGTTTGTAGAACCTTAAAAATGTCTCCCTTTTTACCCATAATGCCAACAGCATGCTTTCTTACTTGAGCAGCCTTGTTAGGCTCACAAAGAGGCAACTCTAGGCTATGTTGATTGTGTCCCAGAGTCCTTCTAGGTTTGAATTGATTTCTTTCCTCCAACTTTGTTTTCCATTTCATCACTTCTTTCCCTGTACTCTTGTTACTATCAATTTTTTCCTATTTTTTTTCTAGACCCTGGGGGCTTCAGCTTATTTCATTAACTCTAACCCTTTTTATTTTAGATCATAAGCTTTAAAAGTCCCAAGTTCCACCTTAAGCATTGCCTGAACACCACCTCACCCACTTTCATGTAATCTTTCATTATTCTGCAATTATATTCTGTTTTTAATTTCCAGGTGATTTTTAATGTTTGATCTATGGATTGTTCAGAAATTTCATTGTTTAATGTCCAAATATTTATTGTTTTCAGTTATAGAGAAATATAATTAAAAGCAATTCTTATTCCAACCCAGTTCATCAAGGTAGGTGAGAAAGAAACCATTTCATTACTGAGTAATGCCTAAACCAGAATGTGATGCTTATCACAAGCAGTCTCACAAGAGGTAGCACAAATTGGAAAGACCTGTGACTATTTATATAGCCAAGTAGATACAGTAGATATAATCCAACACCTACATAGTGTCTGTATAGCAAGAGCTAGTCATCAGATGAGAGAACTCACCACCACCATTATCACATACACAACATCCTGAATTCAGTTTATAGTTGGTATCATTGTCTGCATGTGTTTTGATATTTCCTTGTTTCCCTGATGAGAGACAAATTTGAATCTTAGAGCTAATCTCCAACCAATGGATGCCTTTATCCATCCACAGAACTGGGAAATGGAGGAACTACCTTCCTCTTGATTTCTTTTCAACTAGATCCTTGTAGAAATGGTAGATCCAAGACTGTAGGGCCTAAGACTGGTGGTGGGAAGATTACTGAGATCTTTTTGCGAGCAGAAAAAGAATGTATTATTGTAATTCTTATAAAAACAACATTTTGAGAAAAGAGAAAGATGACAGTTTCTTCCTTCAGTTTCAGCAGGACCTTGCCTTTGATGACTGTGTTCACCATGGCTTCTCTTCCAAGATAGTAACAGTACAGCTTTTTCTAGTTGTTTCCATCACAGGGTCTACCTTTCTCTGTGTAAGTAGCAGCTGTCTAAATATCCAGGGTATCTAAAGCAAGGCAACAATCCCCACCAAAGCAAAGTTCATAGCGTGAAAAAATTCCATGCCTGAATGATTATCAGGATTACTTTTAAATTATAGTCTTATGGGTTCTTTTGAATGCCAGTACATTATTTTTTTTTACTGGAGGATTTACCTTGGGACAGATACCAGTGAGGAGTGGTCAAATCCAGTTCTTGAATAGTAATGTTCAAATATTGCATCACTCATATAATAATTGTACAGACTGCAATGACATCATTATAACTTAAAGTTTCAAAGGAACAAGTTATCTAAATATACTTATCAGTGTTAGTTCTTCATGAAGTCTTGCCTAACCATAAGCTAAAGATAGCTTACTTATGAAGCTTCACTCTAAAGTTCTAATTAAAGGATCTCCTTGTAATGTTTAGTATCTTTTTTTTCTCTCTTTTCAGTTGTTTACATATGATCATTTAGGTCCATGAGCCATTAATTTACATTCCCAATTAATTTTTCCTTATTTTGGAACACAGACATCAGTGGCTGACATACAATATTTGCTTTGCTATGTTATATGTCTACCTTCAGGTCCATATTGCTCCAATTTAACTTTGTATTATTTAAATTATATGACTAATTACTAGTACTCGGATACACATTAATTACTTTCATTTTTCTGTTGTTCTAAACAAATTAGTGAAGATTGGTCATTGCCTTAGAAGATGGTGATGGTGGTGGGTTACATTGCCCACTGTATTTTGTGATATGGCTATCTTCAGGCCCCAATCATGTTTCCTCCATCAAAGGACTCAGACCTGTTGGCAGAATTCCATGCAACCACCAGCGTAAACTTCTGTGTGCAACTGTAAACAAGCCTTGGAACTTTGGAACACCTCTGCAATGTTCTGAGGCATGAAGAAAAAAAATACCCTTAAGTGAGTACTAACAGCTAGTAAGGAAGTTACGTGAAGGACTGAGAGTCCTCTGTGGCTACTCAGTGAAGTAACCTTGTTGATGATTCATAAAAGACTGATTTTTCCTCCCCTTGAAAGAATAAAAGTGTAATTGCATGACATTTTAGTTTCCATCCTCATGCTGACATTCATTAGATTAACACTGTTTGGCTTATTCCAACTGATCAGTACTCCTGTTCTTCATCCTGTTGTCTTCATACAGTGTTATAATCATTTATCCAAGCCCTCAATTATTGTCTGATCAGGTTTCTTTTCCATGCCTGCTTTCCTATCTACAGGCGGTGGGAATAAAAATGGGATTCTTAGAGATAGAATCTGGGTTAAAATATGAAAGAAAGACAGAATTGAGACACAGACGCAAACACAGGACACAAGTTTGTGTCCTCAAGCAGCAGGTTAACTCATTAGCAGCTAATGAAGTTGTGCCTTTATTCCTCTTTGCAAAAAAACCTACTGATAACAGAATGTATCCCTGTCTAAAAGATTATCTATCATCTGCCCCTTCTCTCAAACAAATTGAGGCAAATTGTGCTTCTTTCTCTTTCATTTCTTCAACAGTTTCACCTGTCCATCCAGATTGTTTTTATTTTAAATTTATTTTGAATGGCAGTCATCCCATAAATAATAATAGTTTATTTGCTTGGGAGGCTGAGGAGCTTCTACAAATACTTTAATTTAGCCAAATCAAAAACAGTCTTTTGGCTACTCAAGACTGGAATCACATAAGACCGTTCATTCTAAGGATGACACAAAGACGGGTGCTTTAACTGGCTAGTTTTATAAAGAACAAGAAGCTGGAGGTGGGGGGCATTATAACTGATAACTGAGCATCTTTTTCTTAATGTTAGTATGGCCACAGATCTTCAACTGGCACAGTTCACATTGCCATATATGTTGGACCACTGGCTGTTGTGGAATAATCTTTTCGTACACTGTGAAGATGTGCCACTCAGGTTGATTTAATAAAAAGCTCAATGGTCAATAGCTAAGCAGGATTTTTTGGATAGAAAGGATGCTGGGAAGCAGAAAGAGGAGACTCCAGGGATGCAGAGCAAGTAGCATGGGCATTACAAAGTAAAGGTAACCAAGCCACGTGGAAGAATGTAGATTAAAAGAATGAGTTACTTTGCTTTGCATCTAATATCCACTTGAGTGAGTACATGCCATGTTTGTCTTGCTCAGCCTTGATGCAGTGGGGAGGGGCCTGGTTCTGCCTCAACTTTGTATGCCAGACTTTATTGACTCCCCAAGGGAGGCCTTACCCCCTCTGAGGAGTGAATGGGGGGGGTGGAGGGGAGGTAGGGGTAAGCAAGAGAAGGGGAGAGAGAGAGAGGTGAACTGTGGTTGGTATGTAAAATAAAAAAAAATTTAAATAAAAAAATATATGGGTTAATTTAAGTTATAAGCTAGTTAGAAACAAGCTTAAGCTGTTGGCCAAGCTTTCATAACTAATAAGTATCCATGTTATTATTGGGGAGCAGATGGTCCCAACAAAAAAGTCCAACTCAAACTGGCAATGTCATGTGGTTATACATATTAAATGCTCTTTCTCTCCAGTGCACAGGTAGAATATTTGCCCTTCTTATGAAGCTCTCATTTGTGTGGAAGCCATCATTAATTCTATCATGTTAAAAATGCAACTATTTCTCCTCTCATAAGGAAGCTGGTAAACCTGCCCTTTTATCTTATTACTACTTTTAATAGTTGTTTCAGTCTCTTTAAGGAGATGTTTCTCTGAAAGTAGGTGGTTGTCTCTGCTGTGGATATCTCTCTGTCTGCTGTGAATATTTTGCTCTGATTGGTTAATAAAAAGTGCTGATTGGCCAGTAGCCAGACAGGAAATATAGGCGGGACAAACAGAGAAGAGAATTCTGGGAAGTGGAAGGCCGAGGCAGAGACCTCAGTCCACCATCCAGGAAGCAGCATGTAATGGCACACAGGTAAAGCCACAGAACACATGGCAACATATAGATTAACAGAAATGGTCTGAGTTTAAGTGTAAGAGCTAGTCAGTGGTAGGCCTGAGCTAATGGCCGAGCAGTTTTTAAATAATATTAGCCTGTGTGTGTTTATTTTGGTCTGAGCGGCTGCAAGACTGGTAGGTGAGAGAGATTTGTCTTGACCACAGGCCAGGTGGGACACAGAAGAACTTTGGTTACATGGCTGGAACCCTGCTGCATGTGTTCTATAGTCTGTCTTTTCCAGCGTAGTTAGACCATTTGACCCTCTTCTGGCATCAGCAGCAGGAAGCCATTGTGGTCATGTTCCTCACCATCCTTTCAGGGAGTCCTGTGCCACTGCCACAGGAAAACCCTTGCTTTCTTTTTTTTTTAACTAATTGTTAAAAGTGAGTGACAGAGCTCAACAGGATGCTCAGTAGATAAGAAAAACTCTATAGAGTTTGAATTTTCAGTAGTGACGGGGGAGCTGGGTCTGGCTGTGCGTGGTTAAAACTCCAACTCAGAGAACAGAGACAGGCAGAGAAAAAGAGAGGAAGCCATCAAAAATCCTGTTCTAGCTTCCTTATACCACACATAGTCAACCCCTCTGTTGCCAGTCACATGTACCATATACTCAGGCACACACACATTTGAAATTTAAAACTGAGTGACAAAATTCAATTCCTATTTCTCCAGCTTAGTTGAGGACTGTAGGACTGTAGTTTGATACTGATAGGCTATGATCTCAGTCTGTAGAGAGTTTTTTTTTTTAAATGAGAAAGAATCATATTCTTTCTATGAATACATTTCTTGGAATTGAGAGGAAATTTCATAAAAACCTTTTACAATGTTAAGGATGTGTATGGCCTTGCTATGGCTTCTCTTAAGAGTTAGACTTGTTCTGTTTACATATTTATAGAACATTAATCTAATAAAAATAATACATATCACTTTTAGGTGTTTTTTTAAAGCTGACTTGCTCTAATTAATGGCTTGAGATTTTTATTCCTTTTGTTTTTCTTAGACTAATCCCTGAGAACTTCAAATGATCCCCACTCAATGCCCAATGTCTTCTGCAATTAATGTAAATTAGGCAACAATGTATACATTATTTCTTTTTAAGGGATAACCTTGAAAATAAGCAAAACAATATCTATGCCAGAAATAAGATGCAGAACCTCTCATGGGTTTGTGGCAGATAGCAAGAGAAGATGACATCTTCTACTTACAGGTTGTTAATTTTCATTTAGTATGTTTTTGATTAATAACTAAAGCTATTAATAAGCAAACACTCTGTGGTGATTGAATAGCTATGGCCCCCATAGACTCTTGTGTGTGAATGCTTGGCACTATTAGAATGTGTAGCCTTGTTGAAGGATGTGTAGACTTTTTGGAGGGAGTGTGTCACTGTGGAGGCAGGCTTTCAGGTCTCATATGCTCATGTTACACCCAATGTGATACACAAACTCCTTCTGCTGCCTCCAGATCAAGATGTAGAACTCTCAGTTCCTTCTCTAGCACCATGTCTGCATGCTACCATGTTTCTTGCCATGATCATAATGGACTAAACCTCTGAAATTGTAAGCAAGCCTAATTAAATAGTTGCCTTTGTAAGAGTTGCTGTGTTTACAGTGTCTCTTCACAGCAATAGGAACCCTTACTGCCACACTGAAACTAAAACTTATGTGGAAAGGAACACAAATCTCACTTGCTGTGATAGAAGAATAACTCACCACCAGCCACAGAGACCCATGAACATCTGTATTCACAGCAGCTGTACCACAAAAGCCAAGTCATGGAATTAGTGTATGTGTCAGCCAACAAATGAACGGCTAAAGAAAATGTTGTCTATACACAATGGAGTTTCATTCAGCCATAAAGAAGAAAGAAATTATGTTGTGGGCAGAAAAATAGATGCCATGTAGACCATGACATCAAATGAAATAAGTCAGACTTGAAAAGACAAATATTGTGGCTGTCTTGCTCCGAGGCACTAGATTTTATACAGACTAATATAACTACTTATATATACATCTTAAGAGTAGAAGCAAAATTGGTAGAATAAAGGAGACTAGCTGTTGGGGGGGTTGTTAGAGGAGAGGGAAGGAGTGAATATTGCCAAGTAAATGATACATTTGCTGGAATTATTGTTATCGAGGCCATTACTAAGTACAGTGAACACATGCAAATGAGAGAAAAGAGTGAATGTACTTAATTCTGGGTTTTGAACTAAAATAGAAATTCCAATGAAACTGAGTAACTACATTTTAGTTATAACCTGCTTTTCAGAAAGGCTAGATTGGCAGCCATCCATGCACTTAATAAATAGTTGTACCTCCTGAGATGCATTCATGCTAGCCATGGTTATTGCTCACATAGTCAATGAATATTTCAAATTAAAGCAGTTGGCGCTGGAGCTAGGTTAAGTGGAGATCAATTTACATTCTTTCATTCTTCTTCTCCTGCAGTTCTTAAATGTAGAAGCAAAATTGCTCAATTTTTTTTTAACTATAAATAGAACAATCTGGTTATTGAGAGTTAGTTTCACAGGTACTCTGTATTCTTTCTTGTTCTTAGACAAATTATCTATTATTTGTGTATTTTTTATTAAATTAGATTGTGTGTGTGTGTGTGTGTGTGTGCATGTATGTGTGTGAGCGGGGCAATGGGAAGGATAAAACTCACTCATCTACTTTTGTAGTAATTATTTTCTGATCAATTCTTTGGAAAATTTAAAGAATGTATTTTGGACATATTCATTCCCCTCACCCAACTGCTCTTCTTGCTACCCTCTCCCCCTTCCCATTCCTTCCCACTGAACTTCAGATTTCTTCCTTTTTCCCTTCACATATCAAGTCTATTTTGCATTGCCCAAAATAGGACTTAGGACTGGGGCCAACCTTGGTGTGTAATCAGCCTCTGAGGGGTCACATCTTTAAGTAAATATGACTCTCCTGGCAACTGCCAACACCAATAGCTTCTCAGTTAGCAGTGGGTTTTGTGTCCATCCCTCCTCCTTACTCTATGGAGCTATTTTCCTATCTTCCTGAAAAGCAGCTTCATATTCAAAACTTGCTCAGTTTTAGGAAATAAATGATTCTTTTATAGTGTACCTTTTATGACTATGACATTCATTCTGTATTCTTTTCATTTGCTTACATATATTTGCTTATAAATAATTTTAGGTGACAGCCTGGAAAACTTCTATACATGCAATTTAACATTAAATGATGGTCATGAGACACAATAGTATACGGCTATTAGAAAACGCTTTTGAAGGATATTGAATTACACAAGACTACACTGATGACCTAGCAGGTAAGTAAGCCAGCAATTGGAGTAGTTCATTTTCCTGTTGCTGTGACAAAATAACCTCACTAAAGCAAATTAAGGAAGAAAGGGTTTCTTTTGGCTCAGAGTCAAGAGTGTAGCTCACTGTGGAGAAATCTTGGTACAAGAGTTTGAAGATGCTGTTCTTTGTGGGCTGGCCTTTCTCTCTTTCATAGCTTCGCCTTTATTGACTTGAAGAAATAACATTTGACCTTCATCTTCTCTCCATCAACTTTCCACTTCTAAGAAGTGTTGCTTGTTGCCTTTGTTATAAAAATTATCTCAACAAAGTTATTAAGTATCCATTTCCAGGAAACCTGAGGAGTGTAAAAATTGAAACAGGAATCTAATGAAAATGATATGAGAAAGGTTGCTGTCTGAGTACCTCCATGCTTCAATATTGAGGCTCACAGAGAGGACTTGACAGAGCCAGCTGGGGTCCCTGACTTTCTCTACAGACCTGTAATTCCCCAAATCCACAGTTGCTTTATGTGAATCATGCCATTAGTTTCTTCCTGAATCTTGATACTCCTTTTAATGTAATGAGGTAAGTGTTACAATAATACCAAAGACACAGAATATATGTCAAAATACTGTTATTGTACTTCTTTTGAACTTTCTTCCCATTGCATTCAATAAAAAAAAAATCTTTTCAAATTAAAGCTTGTCAGTTTTTAAGTCAGATAATTATGAGAACATCAAATTGTCCTTGTATTCTGACTTAGAGTAAATTGAATTCAGGGCTGATAATAACTTCCTGCATAGAAGGCTGCGTCTTGGAAACAAATATCTTCAGAAGTAGCCTGTCATTAGAGAAAACACAGCCCTACACTTTGTCTCAATCCTTGCATATCAACCTACTGTCCATGTACTGAACAGTTTTGTACTCTAAGAGGTCTGTATTCATGTCCAGAAAATAAAGTTACACAATGAAAACCAGTCTTCAAGAGCTATTGCATTAAATTCACTCTGTTTAAACCTCTAGAGGAGAGAAGGGTAAAGAAAGCATGGAGGGAGAAAGGTGTCTGTAAACAGAGTGGGTTGTTTTGCTTGCCTTGGATTAAGAGGGACTATTTTGACAAATCGTTGATATAAACAACCTAAATTGTCTGGAAAGGTGCCAACTACTAAGAAGTATGACAATAAACTCTTAATCATGAGCTGGCTAAAGAGAACAGAATCTTAGCTCTAGTTAAGCAAAAGCATAATCATTTTTTATTGTTTTAACACACTTGGCTCACCCTTCAAAGCAGAATATTCACCTTTCAGTTTGTGGAAAATACTTTTACTTTTGTCAGATTATACTTTTTTTAAATTCAGGTCTATGGAAAATAACCCTGAGCAAACAAAGCCCCCAAACATTGCTGAGTGCTTTATTTATCTGGAAAAGCATGATGAATGCTAACAAATCTTCAAAAGTATTTCTTTCAAAATGATGAGTTTTTGGGAGAAACATGCATGCCTCAAATATATCCTCACAAAATGCTGTTTAAATTGTCAATTCTCACATCAAAGACTGGACCCTCACCTTATAATGCACAAAATCAACTCAAAGTTAATTAAAGATTTAAATGTAAGATCACAAACTATAAAGCTTCTAGAAGAGAACAGGAGAAACCGTCATGGCCTTGGACTTCACAATGAGTTTTATGGATCTGTCACCAAAAGAGCTGCAGCCAGTGAAAAGATAACTAAGTGGAACTCTATCAAAAGAGATGTCTGTGCAGCCAAGGAAACCAGAGTAAAAACGCTTTCAAATCATATCACTGATTCAAGGTAAACTTCTCAAATCTGCAAACAACTTCTATAAATCCAGAATGAAAACAAATAAAAACAAAAATCTTCACTCATAATCCAAATAAAAACAAGCCATATGTTAGAGGAGACAATTCTTCAATGAAGATACCCAAGGTCTGACATATATATGAAAAGAATGCTTTCAAACTCTAACCATTGGAGAAATGAAAATTTAAGCTGCAAAAGGACACATTTTACATGCATGCCATGCTGTTCCCATATTTTTTTTACAAAGGCAACAAGTGCTGGTAGGGATGGATAGATTGGAAGCCTTGTGCATGGTTGCTGGAAGGTTCATTGATGTAGTTATTGTGGAATGTACTATGTAAATGCATCAAAAGCTTCAAAATAGAAAGCAATTCCACTTTGGAATATCAAAACACAACAGGTTTTTAACTCTCCTTTGCATGATAGTATTATTCACAGTAGCTATGGTAATTAGACACACTCAATGTTAGCAAATACATCAATGGTTAGAAAAATGCAATACATGCATACAATGGGATTTTATTTAGCCTTTAAAAAAGAAGGAAATTCTTCAATATGCAGCAACAGAGATAAACATTGGAAGTGCATTAGGGTGAGTAGAATAAATTAGTCATAAAAGATAAATACTGTATAATCCATTCATGTGAGTATGTATAGTCACAGTCACAGGTGTGTAGTAGAATAGCAATTGTCAGTTTGCGGAGAGGGGCAAATGACAAGTTACTACATATTACCGCTAACTTTTGTATCACCTTGACAGGGTTAAGAGATCTTCCAATATCTGGTACAACAATGTTTCAGTGTGAGTTGGGAAGGGGTGAATATCACATTCAGGAGATTAAATCAAATGACCCACTGCAGCTGATGTTGGCAGGCATCATCCACTCTGTTGAGGATCTATATAGACAAAAGGTGAAGGAAGATTGGGTTCTAGCTTTCTTTGAGATAGGAGTTCCACTTTGACCCTTAGACATAGCAGCTTCTGCTCCTGGCTGCTGGACCCTGGTACCTTTGGATTGGCACCAAAGCCCCTGCCCTTCCTCAAGCCTTCTAGTCAGACTGGGAGTTACATATCAGACTCTGGTTGTCAGACCTTAAGCTTTTGGTTGAATTATGCCACTGTTTCTTCTTGGTCTCCAGTTTTTAGATGGCAGAATGTAGGACTTTTTTGCTTCCTTAAGTACATGATGCCATTTTCAAAACGAAGCCTCTGCTCACATATGCCTGGGATAATCTCATTGGTCGGTGTTTTGGAAGATGCTGGTTAATATACTAACCAACAGACCTCTCTAGGTCTGTTCAATCTCACAAGACTCCATCTCTGGAGATCTGGGAGACAGCATTTGCTGACAGTCAATACTAATGCAGCACACTTCAACCTCGCCCTAAGGGCAGATCACATGCTGTGTCCTTGCTACATTAATAAAAAGTAAAGGTATCAATGAACTATGCAAGGAGTAGGCATGGTTTTCTTCAAATACTAAAGGTCTTTCAATGAAAAAAGGGTTGAGCTAACAGTCAGTATTTGTTTTTAAGTCAAACATGTTTTGTGTATTTCAGTTTTGTTTAATAAGGTTATATGAGTTGTATTTGTACAATATTTATACTGGAGTCTATTCAGAGAGAAACACAGGTATGTCTTTTTACTTCACTGTGGATGAGAGGCAGAACAAATTTCTCTGACCCACCTGTCAGTATTGTTCACATACCTTCACCTCTGGTAGATGCCTTGTGTTTTCCCTTCTACATTACATTACATATGATTATTATTTCTAATAGTTATTATTGATGGCTATTGATATTTGTGTTACCAATATTGTGTCAATATATTGATCACACATTTACTTTTTAAAAATATCGTATTCTCCATCCCAACTGCAACTTTCATGTTGTAATCTTTACTACTGCTCAAGCCACAATCAATTATAATAATCATCACGACTGAAACCTATTATATGCAAGCCCTGTACTGTTTACCATTGGTGTTTAATTAACTTTCAGAATGACTCAATGAAAACAAACTGTAGTTTCCTTTTTTTTTCAGATTTAAAGCAGAATTGGAAAATTTAATTGATCATCTCAAAGTTGATTAGTTTGCAAGCAGCTATATGGATTTACGTGTGATTTTATTAGACTTAATGATCATGCTGTGCTCTCCTGATTCCCTTTCTGTTTAAGTTTTGCTATTGTTAAATGTTGATTAGTCTTTTTCTCTTTACAAGAGATGATTATATTTTATGATTTCTGGTAGATTTTTAGAGTAGTGAAATCATTCTGCATCTGAGAACAGGTAATTTAAAATAGTGAGATTTCTGCCAAAGTTAAAAAATCACAGAAAGTGAACAGTGCATACCAGAAGAGAGCTAGAGGCACGTGCCAGGAAGTTTTAGAGTATTTTTTAAAGCATAATTTTATAGATTGTTATTTAAATCCATTTTTATACTGTTTTGCATTCTACTATAGTGTGCTGGCAATATGCAAAACGTTCTGTTGAACATCTGAATGAAGCAAAATTTAAAATACACTATTTCTGTCCTGATGTAACACACATTCCTACGGGAGGGATGAAGCCAGGCAATATCAAAACCGTGGTGCAATCAATTCTCTTACACAGATGCAAGACGAGAAGTTGAAATTGGGACCATCATAAACATGGCGAGATAGTGCATTTATTCATGCTTCTCTCATTTGTTCCACTAAAATGAGAGTTGAAGAAGGAATTGCCAAGAATAAAATATTTCCACTTTGCATAACCAGACATGCAGCTTGGGGGCTGATATAAAGGAACGGAGTAAATAATTAAACACCCAGAAGATGTTAAGAGAAATGAGGGAAAAGTCACCCACTGTATCAGTTATAATTAGAAACAGATTTTGCTTCCACTTTGCTTTGTATTCTGGTACCATATCTATTTTCCATTGAATGGGCCAGAATGAAACTGTTCTCTGCAGCCATCAATCAAAAAGAGAAGATCGAGTGTGAGTTTTACAGTGAGGAAAGATATTGATCAATTGTTTCTCCCTCTGTGGTCCAGATAGATGACAAAGGAAAAGCAGAGCAACTATAAAAGACATTTCTGTTTGCTGTCCACCTCCTGACAATAGGAATAGTGGCCCAGCCACACAACACACTGGTTTGCCACAAGAAATACAGACCTTGCAGAACAAGGAATATTTTTGCTACAAACTTGTATTTTCTATTGAAAAATAACCACCATCTTCAAGTCTAATGTCAGACAGCAAATGAGTTGGAGTGAGAAAAGTAGATCATATTTTAAAGAGCTATGAGCTTTAATTCAATCCTGCTAAGTGGATTTCTTTATGCGATAGAAAAAAATTAGTATGGAGTCTTCAAATATGAGTCATACTTCACAGCTGATGGTAATTTCTGTAATCTCACAAACAGAAAACAAATTGTCTTAAACATTCCTTAGCTTCCTGTCCCTGCTGCACCTCTCAGGATGCGACCTGCAGTGAATACTAAGCTGCACTGTGGCAATGATCATGCTAGTCTCTCAGAGGCTCTGGCCAGCACAGACTGCACTCAGCTTTTGGCTGAAGCAGCCAATAAATAGAGTATGTGTTTGTCTATATAGAGAGAGGGTTGGTAGCATTTATACCAACTTTAAGGAAAGTATCTTTATCTAAAACCACACTTTTTACTGCGATTACTAAAAATTAAAGTAGGACTGGTGTGAACTGTGAATGACTCTTTGGTGTTCCAAGTGATAGTTAGCAGTAGATGACCTGGTAGTGTGAAATTGGCTCTGGATGTGAAATATAACGAGTTGAATTCTGACTCTCTCCCTTTCCAGCTTGAGGATGTAGGGCCAATGACTCAACTCACTCACATGACAGTTTCCTTACCTGAGAAACGGGGAACCATTAATACCTCAGAATAGTTGTTAAGTGGAAGTGACTCATACATAGAAAGCTTAGTACTTGGTTTCAAAGCAGTTCCTATTTGAGATGGTTAATCTTGATGGCCAGCTTGGTGACATTTAGAATCACCATGGAAACCAATATCTTAATATGTTGATAAGACATTGTCTAGATGAGGGTAGTTGGGTCAGGAACATCCTCCTTAAATGTGAGTGATACCACTAGAGGGCTGGGCTCCCAGACTGAACAAACAGGAAAGCTGGAGGAGCGTAGCATTCATTGCTGCCTCCTGACTGTAATGTGACAAGCTGCTTTCTGTCTCTGCTGCTGTGTTTCTCTAAGATGATGGACTGGAACTGGGATTGGAAGCAAACACAAGCCCTTCCTTCCTTAAACTGCTTTTGTTACACAGCAAGGAGTTAAGTAACTAATACAGTTTACCAATTGTATCTATTATAATTCATGACACCATGGTTTGTATTATAATCATCTAATCATCATGAAAAATTAAATATCATAATTTTCCTATAGATTCTTATATTAGAATGATAGCTTTCCAATATTTTTATTTATGTTCATTTTTGCTTGTAAGAAATACTTGTATTGGAATGTAGCAAGCCATAGAAATTTATTAAATTTATTTTAGCTTTATAAGATGTTTAATTATGAGTTGATACATCATGCATGTGAAATACATTGTTTTTAGTATAGCTGTTGCAGATGTTACTGCCATGAACATTCTTTTGATACATTATTTTAAGCATCATACATTTATCCAATAAATATTTATGGAGGGTCAGACTTTAGGTTATTTGAAGAGGGTAAGTAGCTACTAAATTTTTAAAATAAATTCTACATTTTTCTTAAGTTAACAGTAGGGGTTTTCTATTTCTTACAGAGAGTTAATGACTAATTATTTGCAAATAAAAGAATCCCCTATCAGCCGATCTAGGTGCCCATTCTATTTCACAGGAACTCAACCTGTGCTAACTGAATCATCATTCATTTTACACTTATCTCCCTTACCATCTAAGGGTGGCCCCAAATTCTTACAGGGTAGTGATTCTCAACTATGATGGTACAGGTCCTCAGTTTTCTTAGTTTTTAATCATAATAAAACACTAGATTTGGCTAGTGCTTTATAATTGTTTTTCCTCTGCAGATTCAAGGTCACCTGTAATAACAGCACTCTCCTTTACATTTCCATCCATTATCTTAATGCAGAGAAATCTGACAGAACTAGAAAGCTTTCAGTTCCACAGAACTTAAGAGTATGGCTGTGCACAGGGACATGTTATCTATGTGAAAATCATCTCTACTTTTTATCAAGGAAGATGGGAATTTAAGGATCTTGGAGACTGTCTTGTACTTCCAAATTGTCCTAGCAACCTAATAAACTATTGTTGCTGCTGCAGATATTGCATAAAAAAATCTTTCTCCTCCTTAAACATATGTCATTATAGTGGGACATATACAATATGTCCATAACTTTCCCAGGCTCTCACATTTGAGAAGTTTTATATGAAGTTGAAATAGATGCAAAGATTAGATAAAATCCAAATGATGAGGCCAAACAAAGGGGTAAAAATAGCTGGGAATATTAATTTTGCTTGCATTTCCTTCTGATAGAAAACAACCCTGTGTGAGGTTATGGGATGCTGACAGTACAATGATATGTCCAAAAGTGGGCATGTGATCTGTGAAGGCTGAACAGGATCCTTTTTGAGAAGCTGAACTGAGCCATGAACATCCTTGTGTGAATCTTCTCAGAAACGTTTGTAGAGAGATGTGTTAGAGGGTATGTCATGAGCAAAATTGGTATACTGTAGGTAGTTGAGTTATCAAGTCTTCTTGATTAATTTAAATGACTTCCAAAGCAGTTCTCATTTATACAGCAACCAGAAACATCAGTGAATTCTCTTTGAATTTTCAATTTTGTTCAAAATTAAAATTTACATTTTCTATACATTCTTGTGCCTTATAGAGAACAATATACTCAATTACCGTCAAACTCCTGACATTTTTCCTGGGGTCTAGCACGTCCTGTATCTTATATCATTTAGATTTCCTTCTTTTTATGTCTCAGACTTTTCACTTATTGATTGGGCATGATTTCATGAAGACTCTGAAGGAGGAGGCAATGCTTCTGTCCTCAGAATGACAATGGCTGGAGCACTGGCCTTGAATTCAATGTATTTATTTAAACCCTCTTGGCTCTGGATATGTTTTCTTCTGTTTTTTTTTTTTTTCCCTCCTAGACATCCCTTGAATTCAAAGAAATAAATTCTTACAGAACTAATTTTCCCACCCTTTCAGTCAGGTTTTTAGATTAAACTTTGTCTCCACTATTGCACTAGCATGATGTCTGAAATTTGCTGGGAGTTTATGCATCATTTTAATGAGCATACTTAATAGAATAACAAGGAGAATGCTAAACACAAACACACCCATACACATGTGTACCTAAACACATACAAACTTACACACACAGACACACACACACAGACACACACACATACCCTTACACCAGGATTTTTATTCTAGCAAAAGAAAAAAAAAAGTCAGTTTTGTGATGCTGGAGTTGGATTTGAAGGGTTCAAACTAAGAAGTTAACGTTGCATTTGCTTCCTTTTAACTGGATATTTCATGCACGGAGATTTGCCTTATGTAAGCTGATTTGCCAGGTTAAATACCCCATCAATTACTTTCTTCTGCTGCTGTGTTAAAATACACTGAAGGATAACTTAAGGGAGAAAAGATTGGTTTTGGCTTACGGTTTCAAAGGGACACAATGCATCAAGGTGGGGAGGCATAACAACAGGCAAGGAGAGCACAAGGTGTTGTGTAACAGTGTCAACAACTCAAAACGGCTTCAGGAAACTGCTGAAACAGACCAGATTCACAAGGCCCCTCCCTACCATGGTAAGCAATGGAAGCTGAGTTGCAAAGAAGACTGAGACCAGACGAACTATCTGGGAGAAGCAGAAACCATCACAGCTTCCTGAAGAGGTTTAGACCAACTGAAGCCCCTCGAAGGGACAATTTTCAACCTTTTGAGCTGCCTATGGGCTGTGGGGGTGTGCAGTGTGCTCCAGGTTCCCGGCTTTGTGAGCTGTCACCCACTGGGGTGGGCCTTGGTAATGGAGCTGTCTTTGAGTCATTTCTGCTCCTGTAAGTGATCCCAATAAAACTCACTGATTCACCAAGCTGGGCGTTGGTGCCGTCTGTATTTTGATCTGTTCATGGGATACCTATCTGGGGTAAGTAGATTTGCATGCTGTGCCTCCCCAGGAAACGTTTTGTTACACAACAAATGGTAGGAGGAGGAAGGCGCCTGATTGGGCACGCTGCCTCTATACTCAGGAGATAGGGTAAAACGGGATGTGGGATGGACTAAAAGTCTACGTGCCAGTCCCAGCGATGTACTTTCTCCAGCAAGCCTCCAAATCCTAAATGTTCCAAAACATTCCCAAACAATGACAACAACTAGAAGCCAAGTGTTCAAAGACTCGAGCCTGTTGGGGTACATTTCATATTCAAACCACAACACTCAGTCATTTGCTTGCATTGAACCAGGCTCAGATTCCATGAACAGAACTGCTATAGTACATAACATTAAGTAATTAGGCACTTATACTTAAGAATAAGAGAAAAATATATGATGTGTTTAGAAAAAATTTCAAGGGAATCTTTTTTATTATAAAAAATAACTTTAGGTAGACTTGGAAAGAATCAACTCTTTTATCCTTAGAATGGCCCTCACATACTCACTAGTGTGTTGTCTTTGAATTGTATCCATTTGTTTATACGTTCTTCACTTGGGATATTCTTTTCAAACAGAAAAGGACATGACTATGTAAACAAATATTGTACATAATTCAAGGTGAGATAAAGGTATGATATATATAAAATCACTTTCCCTGACCATAGAAGGAAATTTAAAATTGCTTCCAATATCTATTATACTATTAGGGCTTCAAAGATATAAGTACACTAATGCATAGAAAACAATCCTGTTATATTTGATAAATGTCAAAGAATATTTATGATATGCTGTTCAAATGTTCTTGTCTCTTTAGATCACAATATGTGAACAGACATTACAGGACACAGACAGTCTTACTAGTTAGTCAGAGACGTCCTTTGGAACATACCAAGATTTGTCAGAGGCTAAAGGAACTCTGTGTGGAAAAGGAGTTGGAAGGATTCATTTTCTTTCCATCTTTCTTCAGGCTCCTGAGATTTTTCTAAGTAACATTGTCAAGACTTTGGGGCAAATACTCCCCAGTGTTGTCTTCTCAAGTCAAATGTACAAGGTACTTTGTATTATGAACAAGGAAGTATTGTTCATTTTATTTTTACCTTCTTCATTGAGCTCTTTTGTCCTAATAAAATAGCTTCAAATTAAATAAATCAGTTTCCTGGTATTTCCTTGAGCAAATGGATGCACTGAACAGTGAGGTGATAAACTGTGGTACCGAGTGTAGTTTTATTAAGTACCCAGTGGAAAGAACCAGTTGGGCTGTACTTACTCAGTATGATTGGTGAAGATGGACTTAGGCATCACATAGAAGGAGACATGAGTTCGAATATCTCCAGCCTGTTATCCATTATTCTTGAAAAAAATAATAGAAGAGTTAAGGACAAAATAAGGCAAAACTCAATTCCGAATTATCTACACTATTATTTTATCTTTAAACAAATAAAATATACTTGGCTGTTATTTGTCAATGAAAATATACTAAAAATACACCTAATCTGATGACCCTATACAAATTTTAATTTACAATAGGAAGAAAAGAACAATGTGCTTGGTAAATGCCTCAAGAGTTCTTATGTGTAATATTGATACTGTTGAGCCTGAGAAGCATCAGCAGTTCTTGGGGGCAGTTTACAATGTATCAAAAATCTGACTGTGTATGTGTATCTATATTCCACATGTAAGCCTCTATTTCTGTGTTCAAAGCCTCTGACTAGTCTATCAGTTCATACTTCAGGCTTTATTTAGACCATCAAAATTATCAAGAACTTTAAGTTGTTTACTAACAGACTGGATGCTTGCCTTCCATCCCATGTATAATCAGTGACAGATTTCTAACTGCTGTTAAAGGTGTTTACTACCTCAATCTACATATTTACAAACAGTCTGGTTTATACATATTCAGTTGTTTGCATGCCTGGGTGGCTGTCTCCATAGTGTTAATTCACAGGTGCACTGATAAGGAAATGTATGCCCAAATGTAAATCAAAGTAACACACGATTTAAGCATTAAGTTTCAGTTTTGCATGCAAGTTTGTTTTCTGGTATCTTTACTTATTAGAAACATATAATTTACAAGATGGCAGTATGCCTCATGCTTTATAAAGTTCAATGAAGATTAGATGAAAGATGCATATAGGAACAAAAATTTAGTTGATCTCAAAACCTTGAGGAATCAATGTCTATGGAAAACTGCAAAGAAAAAAACATAAACCAGTTTAGGGTAGGTCACAAAAGGAACTTTGTCGTACAAAATTCACATCCCCATGGATGGATGCCCTTCCTATGATTTCTATAGACAAAACAAAACTTCAGAACATGTCGGCTGATATTATCTTGAAAAGACCAAGCAGATACCATAATAAGCTGCTCAGTCTTCTCTCAGAGATCAGGCCTCAATTTCTGTTTCCTGAGACTTGGGAGTTTCTGGGAGGGCCATGAACAAAAGACATAGTCCTTGCAGTAGCTCCCTTTCTGCATGTACTCATACTCTTACTGCTCAAGGTTCAGCCAATTGTTTACTGTCTGGGACCCCTGACCAACTTGGAGATACTTGTATGGGTCAATGTGAAAGCCTGGGCCACTGAGCCAACCCCCACAGTCAGTAAGTGTTAGGCCAGCCAGCCTCCATGGCAACTCAAGGACAAAGCCTGGGACTTCTCCAAGCTTGCCCCAAAATGGATAACTGTAACCCCCAACTAACCCTAGCCAATTAAAAGTTACTAACATGATTGTCACTCAAATAAACCAATCCTGAGACTGTTCCCATGTAGTCTGTAGACCCCAAGCCCCCCTTGCTTTAAAAACCCTGCCCCATTGCTACTCAGGGTCTTTCCTGCTCTGCTGTATTCCAGAGTTAACTCGTAATACAAAGACTCTTTGCTTTTGCATCGGATTCGGTCTCTTGGTGGTCTTTGGAGGACTCTGGGTACAACAATCTCACCATCTTAGTGCTGTCCTTGCTATCCTTCCTCATTTTAAAGAAATTTTAAGTTGTAAATAGTGTCATATCTACCTCTTGTGTCTTGTTTTATCCAAGACAAGGTCTGTGAAGCTAAGGATGGTCTCAGTTTTACCACATAGCCCAGAATGACCTTGAATTCCCCACCCTCTTAGCTCTACCTCCCAAGTACAGGGAGCACAGACATACAGGATCACACCTGGTTCCTCTTGCATCTTTTAAATGTAGTGTCTTTCTTCACTACTTTTCATATTTTGCTCTTTTCTTTTCTCATTTTTCATAACTTTATCTCCTAACAGCCCAATATGACTTTGGCTACTCATAATTATTCATAACAGTTGTCCCCCAGGAATCTGCTTTTTTTCCTTTGTCTAGACGCTACAAGAGGTTTTTGACATTAAAATACATTGGTTAAACTTGATTTTTACATTTATATTGGAATTTATTTAGTAAAAGCATGTACTATGCAATGCTTGGGACATATTTAAACTAAAGGTAAACATTATTTACTATCTGTAATATAGATTTATCTAAGGGTCCTGTGTTTTATTTGCTAAACAAAACAACCTGACTGGTAGAGTTACTGTAACAAAGTAATCTTAGATGGCAGACCTCAACTATGAGATATACTGGTGAATATCTTTCCTCCGTGAAGAGGGTGACATGTTGATTATCAATGACAAAATTGATTTGTTTCCCATGAGAGATCCAAATTCATCTTGAACAGTGGTTAATTATTCAGCAAGAAGATGAAGCATAGCCCCATGGCATCTCTGGTTATTTTTAAGCAACCCTGAAAGGTTTGATTACCTTTATTTACTGAAAAGCAGCCTTGGATCAGTGGTAGCTTTTTAATCCATAGCTTTTTCCTTCTGCAGCTGAGGCCTTCAGAAGCCTCCCCCTCTGGAAGTAGAAAAGACCAGACGGCCTCTTCCACATCCTCATTCCTCTGTCCTCCAAAGGCTTGGCTACTTTGGTTTGAATGTGGAGGAAAGAAACTATAGGTAAAACTTGATAGACTTGTGGTATTGCGGAACAAAATGGCTGCCCTGGACCTTCTGAAGCATTGATCGATGCAGCAGTAAGATTCTTAAAGGACACTTTGGAGCCTTGGCACTTGCTTTCATATTCCATTGTGGAATTCCCCTGTCCTGGACTCTGTGCCTGATTCCCTCGTTTTTCATTATTCTTTAGCATTAGGAGTGTTATCACAGTCCCTCATGAACCTGGTCCTTCGAGAGCAATGGATGTGTGCACCATGTCATCACCCTGTAAGCACACTTTACCCACAGGAAAACTTTCTTTTACCCTTACTCTTGACAAAGACTCGAAGTGAAGGCTGTTGCCAGTGTTCTACTCTGTGTAGCCATAGTAATTGTCCTTCAGATGACTATAAATGGGTCAGCAGCCTTTGCCCTGACCCATGGTTTCTACAGACACACTTCTAGCCTTCTGGTTTCATTTATCACCCACGACCATCCATCCCACAGCCCCATCTCCAGTGAGGAAAAGCTATTCTGTTTGTCTTTTGGTGAACATCACATATTCCTTACCACCTATCCCCAAATCTTCAGATTTTCAATGTGGATCAGAAATAGTGTTTGAAATACGTTGGCAGTACTTAGGTTAAGACTGTGTCATGAATTTGGGAAGATTAATTTGAGTTAACATCAGGGCCTTAAGTGAAACTGAGAATTAACCCAAAGATAAAAAATGATTGACTTTCAATATTCTCTTAGATGTGCTTACCTGGAATCTTTAACATTTACAGAATTACCAGGTAAAAGTTTTGAATTCAGGTTAAAATTGTGAACTAAAGCAATATCCTTGGACACAAACTATCAATTGAATATTGTCCTTGCTAACAAAGTAAATCAACACTCACTGGTCCATGATCTGTCTTAATTACTATGTACATTAATGTCCTCATCTTCACAGCCTTCTTTCATAAAGGTAGTAAGACAGCTAATTCACCAGTTTGTGCTTATAAATACACAGAATACAGAATGTTTTCTAAATAATTAATATTTAGATGAGGGCCATAACACATAGAACAATTCCTAGTTCACTGGCCTTTTATTCTCAAAAAGGAAAAAAAAATCGGTGTGGAAAGTATCAAATAGCACATTGGCATTCATAGCAGGATGCTGGCATTAACAAAATTTACAGTGTTTTTGAAAAGAAGTAATGAGAACGTCTCCGCAGTTTCAGTAGCTATGTAGAACACTGTGTGATGAAATATGGCACTTTAATTTTTAAGCATCACCTCCACCAGAGGTGTTAATCCCACACTAGACCCTATAACTCTCTAAGTGTTTGGAGTGAAAGAAAAATTATATTCCATGACTTTCATAGATAGATCATATATCTTGAAGGATCTAGAGACTATGAGAATGTATTCATGTGTTAAAGACTAAGACCATCTGGTACAATATGGCTGTTTTACAACTGAATGGACATTAAATAATAGATTTTCATACTAGGCTTGGAATTTCAGAGCCTGTTCTGCATATAAAAGTAGAATAAAATGTACATATTAACATAAAATCACATTTACTTGAGGCATTATTGCAGTGATTAAATTAATAAACATATTTAAAATGGCCAAACACTTGTGATTGCTCAAGTGTTTTTAAAAAAAATAGCATAGTATCCGTGGTGTTCAGGAATTTCTGAAGAGACAGAAAAGTGGGCTTCTAATTAAAGATGTTAGGGATGAGAAACTCTACTGGTTGTACTGCTGGAAACTGTGTGTCTTGATCCACTATTTTGTAGAGGAATGGCCTAAGGACTAGAAAGAGGGGTGTGTGTGTGTGTGTGTGTGTGTGTGTGTGTGTGTGTGTGTGTGTGTGTACGTGTATTAAGATTTTTCCTTTTCTTCTCTCTCTCTCTCTCTCTCTCTCTCTCTCATGCATGGATGGTACTGGGTACTGAACAATTCAGGGCCTTGCAGATGCTCCAACCCAGGGGCAGATGCCAGATTTCTTATGGAGAAAGAAGATAGGACAAAGAAAACATATAAAATGCTTCTTTTGGAAGCTTAGATGGCACTTTCTGGAACCCTGAAAGCTACTACTCAGGGAGGGGTCATTCATGTCAGTTCTACATCAGGGCCTCAGAAGAACATGGTGTCTTCATCAATAGGGACCTATCTTTCACATTTGGGCACAACCAAGGGTAAAGCAATAGGTTGTATGTTTTGGGAGTCTATTGAACTACCCAGACCAACAACTCTAAAGAGGGCTTCTCTCCTGGCCCTAGGGATTTTGTTAGGTGGTCTTTGGCTCTTGGATGTATGGTCAGCTTAGATGAGAAAAGTTCATTTAAATTATATGTGCATATTTATACACAGAACTGTATGTATTATAAGTCTTTTTTTCTTTTAGATAAATAGTTAATAGTATGATTTATTTGTTTTCTCCCTTGGACAAACAGATGAGAAAGCTATCTTTCTTTAGAGGACTTGTGGATCTGTGCTAAACTTGTTTTCTAAAATGTCATTTCTTCATGTTTCTAAATGCAGAGTGTGCCATAGTTTTTGGGCCCACATCAGCTTCATGTTTGATCAAGTTGGAGAGCTTCCAAG
Organism: Peromyscus eremicus; assembly: GCF_949786415.1. NCBI lineage: Eukaryota > Metazoa > Chordata > Mammalia > Rodentia > Cricetidae > Peromyscus > Peromyscus eremicus. The sequence goes on along the minus strand of NC_081424.1, from coordinate 21,601,102 downwards.
AAGATTTAATTCTTAGGTTTTGCTCCCAGATATTTATCCTTCACAATTTGTCAAGGACCTCAGCCACAAGCTTTCCTGTGAAGCTCTCCAAGCGTTTCTAATATTGTTAGAAATATTGTGCTAATGTGTTAGCATGAGAATCAAAGTTTTAGATGACAATATAAAAGGTTGTAAACTGACAGAATCTGTAGTCTGGACATCAAATATGTCTTTTTGAGGTGGACATATAAACACATGTTAATTGTTGTTTAATGCATTTTTAATATACCTTAGAAGTATCTGTCTTGCTCAGGAGGATCTGTGATATCAAATCCAGATGAGAAATGAATCACAGAGAAACACAGCTTTATTTACAACACTTTTATTTTAAAGACTTCAGTGCATAACTACCAGATGAAGATTGGAAACTTAAATACGTTCAATGCAATTTATGAGAATGAGCAAGAAAGCAGTTGTTCAACCTACATTGTATCGCCATGCCTGAACTGCAGTATGAGGGTAACTCTGAGAACTGGAATGCACTAGAACCCTTAGCAGGGATAATCACTAGTCAACCCCCACTGACCATGACCATGTGGGCTAACAACCAGCATTGCTATACCCTTTAACTTCTAAAAGCGTTAGGAACTTAGTTTTTGTTGCTGTTGTTAAAAATTTCAATAATTGAACATTAAAGGCAAAGAAAATGTTTTGAGAACATCAAGGCTAAACCTTACTTGTGGGCCCTGCCTGGCATGTGCGATGTTTTAGAGCAATAGTCTTCAATGAGGTGGGGGTGGCAGAATGTGGTCTTTCAGGTGCCCCCAGATGGCTCAGAGTCCTGGAACAGCTGGCTTGACATTATCCTGCTCCATAAGCATCCTTTACTGCTTTTTATTGTCACAGACCTTGCTTGGGTAACTCATATGCAACTTCTTGAAAAGTTTGCTATTTATTCAAGCAAGCAATTTTCTAAACAAGAGTACATCTCAGTTTACATATTGTGTCTCGTCGGAAGGAAAGACAGCTGAGAGGGGACCTCATGGAGTTGCTCATACACACGTGATAACCATGACAGAACCAACACAGCGACTACCTGTGGGTTGTGTGTTCAGTTGTTCATCTGATGATTTGGTAAAATTAGATGGATAATGTGAGTGTTCAAATGACAATGGAAATAAAAGCCAACATATCCAGGCAAAGAATATAAGTGCCCAGAGTATGCTTGTTAAAGCAGTCTTCTGTCTATGTTAAGAACACATGCTAAATATAGTTTTTGAAAACAATACAATTACTTTTCAATGTTTCCCAATATACTTTCTCAGAGTATGTAGAAATATAACATTGAAATAAAGTGGTAATTCCCCTTGAGGGAACTATAGCTTAATTCAATTCCCCTTGAACATTTCCTGGAGTTAGTGACTCATTTTGACCAAATCAAGATTGGAAAGGAAACAACACATGTTAGTCTCTGCCCTCCTCAGCAGGATTAAGGTTAGACATTACTAGTATTAGTAATGTTGATACAGCATACTTCGGATGTATTACCATCATATCTGTATGGTGTGTAATCAGGAGAACTGTGACACAAACCCAGATTGATAAATACTTTAGAAAACAAGACAAATTTACAGAATGCCTGAAAACAATGAAACATTGGGATGTTGTCACAGACCTGAGGAAACAAAGGATGCTGTGTTTGAATGTTAAAGTGGCATTCAGAATTGAAACAGAGACGGAAAAATGTGGGAAAGCATGATAACATCTGAACAAATTTTATAATCTGTCTAACAGTATTCTGCTACTGCTACTATCTTAATTCATCAAAAAAGGAAAAAAAATAGTGGCTACTGATGGATTAGGTTCATGTTAGGGAAGTGGAGTAAAGTGACAGAGGAACTCCCTGTATGACTTTTCCAGTTCTGTACCCCCAAATGATTTCAATTCGGTTTATTATGGAAAGACAATACTCTCACATACTATTCTTAAATGTAGCATTTGATGAAAATGTTTAAGTAACTGGTAGAGACCTGTTGACGCATCCTACACCTTCATCTTCAGAGCAGACAGTGATGGTTCAAGGAGAGGGAAAGGTTGTTTGGAATTGCTAATGCTACATAAACACTTGTTCCACAAATAAATAAATCATATCTGGTTCCTGTTCTAGTTGCAAATTGAGCACCTGGATATTTTACCTATTATTTGTTTACCTAATTTGGATCACTGGGCATTATTCAAAAGCATGGTTCACCTCTAGGAACAAATACTATTTTTCACATGACTTGTGCTTTCAAATACACTCAGGAGCCTTTGCGGGGCAAGCATTATAAGCAAAATAGCACTAAGGAATATTATTATCACTATAAAAATCTTAGCATTAGACGAAATAAGACTATGAACAGGTTCCTCTGTAGGCTAGTCTAAGCACAGATTTATTTCCATGCATAAAAGAAGGGATTATTTTTAATTGCTCCTAATTCTTATTTAGGAATGAGTCTCACAGAAAGTTATCTCTCCCTCAGGCCAGCTTGATTTTAAATACATACCTTGTAGTCTGGCTTTGGTATTAACAAGTCGTGTATTATTATTCAAATATCTGAGTATTAAGTTTCTTCAGGAAGCCATTTTCTATGTGAATGGATGAAAGTGAGCATATAACTCATTGCATCTCACCCCCCTCCCCATCACTGTTCTTATTGTGGCTGTAACACCCATGATCTTACCCTCGTGGGAAGGGCATTGACGGGAATTTTTCTATAGTTTAAAAATATCAGGTTTATTTCTTTGCTTATTCTTTGCAAAATGAAATTAGCATTGGAATTTTTGTCTTTGACGTGATTTTAAATTAAGAAAAACATTCCCCAAAGAGATTTGTATCTTTTCAGACACACCAAAATTTTATACTATGATGAGGAAATTACTGTTTTGTATGCTTTTACAAAATTTGCTGTATTTTGCCTCATCAAAATTGTGATTTTAAATCTGCTGGAAACTTTAGGCATTGGAACAAAACATGATTTAAGTTGCCGAAAGGCTGGCCTGGCTGAATGAGCTGAGCTAACACTCACAGTACTCCAAAGAAAGGGAGAGGACAGGAGGACATAGGGTGGGAACTCCAAAGCAACTTATTCACAGCTGTAAATTAAGAAGTATAGATAGGAATTAAGAGGAGCCATGCTAAGAAGGTATATGTTGCTAAGAATGATTTCATTATGGATATGAAAAACAGTTCAGGTCCACAAAGTATTTTTTTCCATCTACCTTTTAATGTGGAAGAAGACAAACAAACAAAACAAAGCTCAAGAAGATAAAGAATGATGCCCACATTGAGTAAAGGCTCCAAGTTCACCTCAGTTGCTCTAGGTGAGAATACAGATAACAAAGGCTCAGGAAAGAGACTGACCCCAGATCTCTGTACAGGAATGAAGAGACTGGCTTTTTCCATTATGATGTTCAAGAGATGCTTTGTCTCTTTGGTTCTCAAGACCGTTGTTTTAAAAATAATAAGCGGTGCTGTTATTGAGAGAAAAGGTCATGATACATGACAAAACCCAGTATCAGAGCTTTATTAGAAGGAGGGGCGGGAGGCAGAAGAACCAGGGGAGACACATGTGCAGAAAGGGAGACAAAGAGAGACAGTGGGGGGAGGAGAGAACAAAGAGAATAGAGGAGGAGTCTGTGTCCAGCTTTTTAAGGATTCCCATGAACATGCGCAGGTGGGCTTACGGAGCCATGCCATGCATGCCCTGATTGCATGACCACACCATGCACGTTTGTGTGACCACACAGAGCACTGATGACATAGGTCATAAGACCCCTTACTTAGCTACTAAACTGCGCAAGTGTGGTCATACAGCTGGAGGAGCGGCAGGATCCTAACAAAGACACCAAGAAAGGGTGGAGTGGCTGAGTCCACATATCTTAAAGAAATGAACAAGAGAACTGTGGACATGCCTCAGAGGGGAATGATAGTCTGCTGTATCTACAGTTAGACTTCCATAGACAGAGAACGCTTTTCCTTCCAAGCCTCTGGAAATAGGAATTGCGTAGGGAGCATATCCCAAGCCCACGATGAAAACAAACAAACAAACCTCAACATACAATACTTTGATCTGTTAGAACTGAGAAGATTTAGTAAAAAAAAAAAACAAAAAACAAAAAACTATATATATATATATATATATATATATATATATATATATATATATATAAAACATACTAATTAATTTCCTTGGTTAATGAAATAGCTGTGAGAGACATATGAAAGTATGAATAGAATGGGGGGAAGGAAGAAAGGAAGAGTGAAAGAGAAAACAACAATCAGAATTATTTTAGTGACTTAAATCCAAGTATGGAACTAAAATAACTTACTCAAGCCTGTGGTGGTATTGTGTTCCTGAAAACATTGTGCACTCTAATAAACTTATCTGGGGTCAGAGAAGAGAACAGCCACAATATTAAACATAGAGGATCGGCAGTGGTAGCACATGCCTTTAATCCTAGCATTCCAGAGGCAGAGATCCGCCTGGATCTCTGTGAGTTCAAAGCCACACTGGAAACAGCCAGGCATGGTGACACACGCCTTTAATCCCAGGAAGTGATGGCAGAAAGCAGAAAGGTATACAAGGCGTGAAAATCGGGAACTAGAGCCTGGTTAAGCTTTTAGGCTTTTGAGCAGCAGTTCAGTTGAGAGCCATTTGGATGAGGACTCAGAGGCTTCCAGTCTGAGGAAACAGGATCAGCTGAGAAATTGGCAAGGTGAGGTGGCTGTGGCTTCTTCCACTTCTCTTGATCTTCCAGTGTTGACCCCAGTACCTGGCTCCAGGTTTGTTTTTATTAATAAGACTTTTTAAGATTCATGTTACACAAGCCTAAAACATGGCTCCCTGTTTAATAACCAACCAAATCCGTTGCCTGAATTATCAAGTGTAGAAATTAACTTCAACCACTGAGCCGGCAAGGTGAAGAGTTGACAGCTAGAGTGGAAGGAGGAATCCTGGGGGTTAGAGAGGAAGTATGAAAACACGAGGAGGGAAATTTGTTAAACACACAGTGGAAGTAATACTGTCATCCAAATAAAGTCCTAAGCCCGAAATAAGAGACCTACAATCGTCGTGTCATTATCATTATAAACATCGTCTTTTAATGAAGTAAGTCAGGGAGTCATGTTACAGTTTATCAACAAGCAATCAGGGCACTACACTCACAAGACAGAAAGAAGAATCTGCAGTGGGTCCAGCTGCTACACTTCCTCCAAAAGGGGATGGGGAACCTGAACCAAGCCAGCCTCGCTTTCTCCGATGGTTCACTGCCTGTCCATCCACCTTCCGTGAGAGCTCGCATCTCCGCCCTGCTTTTTATTCGGGTCACATACCCTCTAGTAAAAGCTGCACCCTCTGGGCCAAGCTGCTTCTTTCAAATGTCTAGTGGACCTATAGCAGAATTCCCATAACAATTTTTAGGAATGAGAAGATTTGAAATACTTCTGAAAATTGTTTATCTCTTTTATTGAAAGATGGATCTCAGCACCTCTCCTAGAGAGTGTAGGAGTACAGACCAGCTGCAGAAAAATATGATCACGAGTTGAGGCTACAATAAAAATGTTATGTAGTTCCCATCTCTAGAGGCTCCATGAGCTTTCACTCTTCATTCCATGTTTGGTCTTGTTTAGGTGGCCATGTGGAGATTATATGGGTGTAATGTCTCTGATGTTTCTAGGAGAGCAGGAAAAAGATTCTCCCAAGGAAAGACCTCCCTGTTAGTTATCCATTTAGTAATTTTGTCAGCCCTGAGATCTCTCTCTCTCTCTCTCTCTCTCTCTCTCTCTCTCTCACACACACACACACACACACACACACACACACACATACACACACATACACACACATATTGGCATTATACAGACTGAACAAGTTATATTCATGTATTTAGAAACATATATATATATGTACATATGTGTAATCACAATTAAAGAAAAAGAGACTATACATTTTGAAGAAAGCAAGGGGAAATGATGTAATTATACTGTAATTTCAAAACAAAATATAAATTTAAAGATTACTGATTTCATCTTGCATTCTCTGTCTGTCTGTCTCTCTGTCTCTGTCTCTGTCTCTGTCTCTTTCTGTGTGTGTGTGTGTCCTCTCTCTTTCAGAACTTTGTCTTCTCAAGTAAGAAGTCTACCTTTCCTAAAGAAAGTGTCCTCGGAAGAGGAAGCTGTCTGAAGAGGGATTCTGTTAGATGTCAATCTGACTTCTCCAATTATCCACTTCTAGGCTTCCACAGCAGTGCTTCATCCTGCACAGCTTGATCCTGGAAACCTGCCTAGGGTAGCAAGGGAATAAAGAAAGACAGACATATAGCCAGAAAAGCTGGGTTTGGGTAGGCATTGTTCACTCTGCTGGAGCAACAGCAACTTCCCAAGCAGCCAGGAGCTCCAGCATGTTTATGACATACAGCACAAGAGGAGGAGCTGGCTAGTCTTGGTAAGAGGTCTCTGTAGGTGAGCAGTCTCAGGTTGCAGTCATCCTGGAGGAGAAAAATCTGGTTGCTAGTTTCTAATACACTAGTCAGTCCTTAGTAAACACTAACACTTGCATGCACTATCACTCAGACCAGAAGTTTTTGCCATACCCCTGAGCCTTACTCAGTGTATGCAGTTAGGGGAACTACTGTTCCCTACAGAATATGGTAATGAAATGCCAATGGATCAGCACAGAGTACAGTAGTTAACAATATGCCATTTTGAGTTTCAAATTTTTTGAAAACTTTCTTTGTTTAGCTATTTTGTTCTTTTGGATGCATTTTAATAAAAGATGCTTAACTTATTTTTTTTTGTGAGTGACTGCAGAGATTGTATAGCCTCAGAAGTACTTCTGTCCCTCAGCTAAAACTGTATTGATTCCAAGAGAGCCTAAAAGTTTCCTGTATTGTCACTGCCGTTATGGAACATGTTTTCCATTATGGATGAATAAGAATCAAAATCAAATTGTAGTGAAGACATTACCTCACTATGTACAAAAATACTCTTCCCGGAAAAATATTCATAGCAGGCTTTTTCTTGATTTATAACTCATGGGAACTCCAGGAGCGGGAGGAACTGACATGATATGTATGCTTCTCATTCTTCTACTTCCTCCTTTAACGCAGTGGTCTTCCTATCTCTCACAGAAAAGCCCCTAAGGTTGTGTGCTAGACTCTGCCAGGATGTACAGAAAGGCATGATGGGGCACAGATGGCAGAGGCAGTTGTGAGGGGTGTGTGTGAAGAGGCTGCATGTCAGAGATCTGTGAGCTTTTTGTCTTTCTGGTGAACAGCGCTGGGGGCTGGCTGGGGTGAAACAATTGTCGTGATACTTACTTTAAAATAAAGAGATGAAGTCTCAGGATTGAAATGACAGTATCAATACCTGAAGGTGACAGAATGAAAAGATGGGGCCAGAGCAACCTTTCTCCAGATGTGAAGACCCCTCAGTGAAAGGAGAAAAAGGGTGGACACCAGAGTAGAGTCAGTCGAAGTTTCTGGGAAAATTAAGTTGCTCCGTTGTTTCTTAACTCCACATGAGTTAAGGACGCTCTGTAGAAGCGTCATGCTTAGTTGCATTCTGTCCTGTGATTTGTCTCTTTGCCTAAAAAGTCAGTGTAAAAATGGTGCTGATTAACTGTAGTCTGGAAAATGGGTTCTACCGCTTGGGGGTTTTATTGGCCATTAATAAGTGGCAATGACATCTGCAGGATATAGAGTTAATGGCTCACAGCACTCATGGAGTAAAGGGAGGTGCTAGAAAAAAATGACCTAAGGAGTATAATGAGAGCTGTATAATTTTACAGAGGAAAAACCTCTCAGTTTTAAGTTAAAAAAAAAAAAACATAGTAAGCAAACTTCGCAGATAAGTATTTGTGTGTGTAATGATACAACACTCTTCCAGGTAAGTGGGCTAAATGTAGAATTAGTGTTGACGTTTTGTTTATCAGCTACCTAGTTTCATTTTTATTGCTGAAACAGAACACTCTGAGAAAAAGCAGCATTGAGGAGGCAGGGTTCACTTGAGCTTGTGATTTCAGGTTAAACTCCATTACTGAGGGGGCTGTCAAGGCTGCGGGAACTTGAAAGGTCTATTCAAGTCACATCTACTGTGACAAGCAGAGAGAAAGAAATGCATTCATGCTCACTTGCTTGTGCTCGGCTTGATTCCTTCATTCTCATTCAGTCGGGACCATCCTGCCTGGAGAATGTTGCTCTGTCCGGGGGGTAATGAGTTCTTCTCATGTAAGATAACTTAATTAAGAGAGTTGCCCACAGGACAACCAAATGTTGACAGCTCCTCATTGAGGACTCTCCAGGTGATTTTAGGTTGTGTTAAGTCAACAGTTAAGAGCTAAACATCACAATCAGCTATTCCATAAAATAACTTCCAATCTAACTCAAAAGAAATTGTTTCTACATGGGTAATGTGGTGCATCTGTATCTGGTATTTTGGTTTTTAAATCTGGATTTAATTAGCATTTTTGACCCCTCATTTTAAGATGGTTGAGGATACTTGTCAAACCTTCTATTGTGACGCACCTAACTAAGGTCTTAATTTCCAGATAAGGGTCCTCTAGAGTGGATAAAGGCACTTGCTGTGCATGTCTGAAGACCTGCCCTGAGTCGCAGCTCCAGAACCAGGTAGAAGTAGACAAGTAACTCCTGAAAGTTGTTCTCTCCATCTTCCTCTCTTTCTCTCTTGTACAGGGAAAACTGCTTCCTAATATCTTCTAAGCCAAATACGTTAGCAACCGCATTATTTTCATACAAGATGATCATCGCAGGAATATCACTTTAAGGCAAGCTTTCCCAAATCCTACTCTGGAAATGATTATCTGTGGAAAATATTCAAAAGTGAAACACATTTCTTTCCAGTTCCGAACTTTATTGCTTGTGTTGATGTGTGCACTGATTTCCAATTATTATGAAATTCTCGGTGATGTTACTTTACTTTAAATGATGTGTTAAAATCAAGGGGAAGATAAAGACATACCAGGAAACTTTGAAGAAGCATGGCACGCTGCATCTTGTTTCTAATACTAAGAACCTGACCCTAACTAATTTACCTTCAAGAATGCACTGGCAATCCTGAGGATTTCACCAATATGATTTCAGGCAGTTTAGATCTTCATGTGCAATGTAATTAATATTATGTGGTGTGTGTGTGTGTGTGTGTGTGTGTGTGTGTGTGTGTGTGTGTGTGTGTGTGTAGATTTATAAGAATTCATTGTCAATTTTTCTCTGATAGCTGGATTTAAGTTAAATAAAAATGATCAAATATGTTGTATGAAAATAGTTTTTAAATAAAATTTAAGAATGTCTAAAGAACAGCAAAAATGAAGTTATTTCTAAACAACTAGCAACAGTGTCAGAAAGTTCTCTGGAATAAAACTGAAACTGTGAGAGAGCACTAGAACTGAAATATATTTTATAAGTACCATTTTCTTCATAAATATGTAAAGTACAGGGATTTTAATGAAAACACACACTTAAAATAGAGCAATCAAATTGCACTTCCCACACAGTCAAAATGGAGATAGGAACCAAAGTGGTTAGAACCAACGTAGGATAGGTTTTGGTCATGGCACCCCAAAAGGAGTCTTAGGAACTGCATTTGCAGATGTCATTGCTTATGAGTCCCACTAATTAAATCTTTAATATTTTTTAATTGGCTGACATACCTTAGTAGTTTGAATTTAGCCGTGATGAAATTATTTATACTATAGAAGTTGATGAACATTCCAGAGTAAGGTTTTTTTTTTTTCTGTTCCTCAAGGGTAGTCTGTCTATTCATTTGTTATAGCTGACAAGATCGAGTATTCTCTGTCTCTCTGTCTCTGTCTCTGTCTCTGTCTCTTTCTCTCCCTCCCTTCCTCCCTTCCTCCCTCCCTCCCTCCCTCTGTCAACCCCCTGTCTCTCAAACATACACACAAAACAAACACATGCACAGACTAATATGCAGATGGAATTCAGTCCAGATGATCTTCTATTTTACAGAAGATGAAAGAAGTTCTGAGAAAGAACCAATCAGTCTTGGTGGTGTGACCACAGGAGAACCTGGCTTCCTGTTGCTTGTGTCTAGAAATTGTTTATAGCATGTGGTACAAACCCAACATGGAAGTTAATTCTACTGAATGCAGAGCTGGCTCATTCCATGGCTGAGTTGTCTCCCAGAAGAGTTCATCCCTACTTGAGGGTTTGGGGTACCATTCACCTCTCTGATGGACAATGCCACATGCTTCAAGATGCTGTTTTAACATCCTTTTCTTTGAAGTGAGAGGATCAATCAGAAACTCTGTCCTGACCATATCACTGGTGTTTTAATATTTTCAGTGTTTCTCTACTGATCACAAGATCAGGTTTTGCTTTCTTGTTTCTGGTGATCTGGTTATGCCACCATTGTACTGCATCATTCTTACTTCAGGTCCATATGATATATTGGAGAAATGAACTCCCTTCAGCCTCTGCACCTGCTCCTGTTTCTCAAGTTTCAGCATCTTGGATCCTTTTCTGAGGAAGAGTAGTTTTGCACATTTCTGATGTTCTAGGCAGTACTATGGGATTAAGGAAATATTTTATGCATATTAAAATATAGTTTATTAGATAATATATTGTGCATACCTATCTCATCTTCATGTCCATATAACTTCTTTTTCTACTGTGTAACAAATTATTGGTTTGATAAACAGCAGCCCACATTTTCTCATTCATGACTATTGATTCATGTGTAGGTAATTTACATTTTTATTTACTTGTGTCTTTTCTCTTCTTTCCATTGGCCATTTACCCATGCCTCAAATGAATTTCAGACAAATGTGAAAACACCCAATAATAGAGGGAAATGATTTCCTACCTCTATTTCCTGAAACTGCATTTCATTTTTAATATCGCAGCTACAAAAACTGGACCTTTGAGCCTGAGGTTCGTTTTGGGATTTCAGTGAGAATGACACTATTATTTAAGCAAGCATCTGTGGAGTCAAATAAAAGACTAAAATTTCCATTCAATCAACAGAAGAAAAATGCGTTGACCTGTCCAATAGCCTCAGTCTTTTACACTACAGTTTAAAGTTTCCAGGTATCTAATTGCCTATATTTGAATACATTGATGCCAATGAGACAAAAGTGGATGAATAGATGTTAAATAGCTAATAAAATCAGTATATTTTTATAGTAATTATCTACATGGCTAAAAAGGTCTCATCAAAGTAAATCCAGTGGCTCTACCCTTATCTCCATTTTGATATAGATACAAATGAAAGGTGATAACTTGGTACCTGGACCTGAAAAGATGAATATACAATTGAAATCCATGATTAATTCCTGGGTCATGATCACTGGCTATAATTTTCTTGGTGCTTTTCAAAGACAGATTATTTTTTGCAACTGTAAACATCTCTAAAGTAGATGAAATGTGCCATAGAAACAACATTTATAGTGAAGGAAAAAAGCAATAACATCAAAAAGTAGACGACTGAATGCTCAGGAGAGGACCGACTCAACTGTTATTAAATAAAAACTTCAGCAAGAAATTATATTTTTTTATCTCCAATGCAAAGAACTCTTAACTTTGGAATTGCAGAATATTGAGGAATATCAGAATACTACAACCTTTAAAAACACTACTACTTAACTCTTGATGAGAAATATGAGTACTGAGGACAGAAAGCTAAGATTTTAATGGGTGTTGACTTTAAATTCAGCACAGTGGGTGAGCCTTAGTCTACTATTTTAGCCAGCAATTGTGACTTTGGAGTTAGGGTTTTTTTTTTTGTTTATTTGTTTGTTTGTTTGTTTTGGTTTTTGTTTATTTGTTTGTTTGTTTGTTTGTTTTTTGTTTTTTTTGACAGTGGCCTGGCCACTTAAGCTACAGCCTGGCAGGAATTCTGTTCCCACAGGCACTGGCTCTTTAACTAAATTTCTATCATTCTATCTGTAAATAAAACGGGAGATTCAAAGGCTGGGGTGAAGTCGTGCTAGCTCAGAGAGGTTGAGCAGCACCTTGCTAACCTTTTCTTCTGGCTGTTGTCTCCCAAAAAGTGACTGTCTTTCTGCTCTGCCAAACAAAAATGCTATGCCACTCCAAATCCCTCCCTACTACTTCCCATGCATCTCTCTATCTCTTCTAGATACCCTCCAATGCTCTAAGATTACTTTCTGTTAACTAGTTGCTAACAGCCTCCTGCTGAAGGTGAATTTTATTTAATTAATGCAAATGCAAACTCAGGATTCACAGCATGATTGAATACCCCCCCCCAAAAATGGGGAGACAAGAAAAACCAGCAAAAGATAAAAAATACATCTGAAAAAATGGCGCAATATGCTCTGCATACTCAAATTGGAAGATATTTTCTCTCTTTTCATATGCACAAAGATTTCAATGATTCTTGCATTTCTTCCGCAAAGTCAACAAATTTTGAAAAAAGTAATTCAATGGTAGAAAGGATTTTGCAAAGCCCGTTTGAAATCATAGTGGATTTTGAGATTTTTGGTTTGCAGCAGTTGAAATAGCAAAATAGGGTTGATTAGGAACTATAGTTGAGGTATAATAGCTCCATATTATAAAGATAAGACATGGGATAGTTTCCGAGTCTTTACATTTGCATCTTGCTTCAAATGATGTTACTACAGAGCAATGTAGCCCAGAATGAAAAGGACAGGAGGCCAATCATTAGAGAGAAGGTACAGCCAGCATAAATAAAAGAAAAGATGTTAACTATCCATGAATCTTCACCATGGATGATCTCTGGATCCTGGACTGTTATAAACAGCAATTATTCATACATGATCTTATTTGCATTTTGGTATTAATGTATTTTATATGTGCCGATGTTTAGAGAGAGATGGTCTCTTTGTGTCTATTGGCCTGTTCGTATATGTGTCTCTTCTGTTGCTAGCATGGCAAACAAGTACCCTCAATTTTAGGATAATTTTCTTATGCTTGTAGTGTGTAAAAAAGGAAAAACGACCTGGAGTCACACTAAATGATAGTTTAGTTTCAAAGATAAGGTAACAGATTCTAGTTATTTAATATGTAAAACTCAATAGGATTGGGTGTCTTAGTCAGTGTGGATAATGGGAAAGTTACCCATGACTTTACACATTCCATACTTTAGAGGTGAGTGATTGGGTAGGTGGGAAATATAAACAGAGGAGGGTTGGACTTGTGTGGGGGAAGGGTATGTTTTCAGTAAGTTAGCCAATCTCCTTTGATCTGAGTAACATGCCAAAGACTTATTATGAAAACATGGCTCTCACTGTCAAGCAGCATATGGAGAGAAGACCACAGAAATTAATAGAGAATAGAATATCAAAAAAAGCTAACTTAATAACAAACATGATCACATTATTTTTAAAGCTTAAACCAGGAACCTTAAGCTTTTGCTTTTCAGAAAGCATCTGAGATATGGAGTTTGGCTCATGTATTTTAATGATAATACTGAATTTGCATTGATTGAATTACTCATGTATTACATTGCTGTACACAAGCTGTTTGTCCTGTGTGGCCAGGTTCCATGAAACAACTGGTCTAACTTTCTCATATTGTATCTTAATCATTATAGAAGTCTGTGCAGATATTCAGGCCCTCTGTGTAAGATTCCCCCCACCTCTGCCGCTCAAAAAACAAAAAACAAAAAACAAAAACAAAACAAAAACCCCAAATGCTCAATATGAGCCCCGATCACCTCTGCTGATCCAATTTAACAATATGTCTCAAGGTGTTTCAGCTACATATTTGTTCTTAGGTTCAGTCATTCTTGTTGAAAAGTCTATAAGTGATTTACATCCTTTTTCTTCTTGAGTTCTTTCTCATGTTCAGGAAGCATAGATATTTTAATTTGTTCCTGAGAGAGATTAGCTTGGATAAAACGTAAGCAAAGTCTACTTACTAAAAGTTGCAAAGTTACTTACTAAAAAGTCATAGTTTCCATTGGAAATTAATGAATTGTAATTCCGGGTTACACTGTGAGAAGAGCTGAAATGAATCATTCTTTAAGCAGATCAATGTTGTTATGCTGGGGAAATTCAGCTCCTGTGTCTTCCTGTATCACAATGTGGAGTTCTGACATGTTTGCTACCACTTTTTGTGAATGTACCTGGGAAAATACCCAGCTACTCTTGATGGGATTCATGTCTCTGCCTTCACACTGCCTTTCCAAAAGTTAGGAGAGGGATCAGATATTTACACTGAGTTCATTGTAGAAATGCTTTTTTTCCTACAACTTTTTTTATTATTGTTGTTTGTTTAGGTTTTTGGATTTTTTTTGTTTTCTTTTGTATTTATTTATTGAAGTGGGATCTCACTCTGTAGCCTGGGTTGACTGAACTAGTGGGAATCTTCCTGCTTTAGTTACTGAGTACTGGGACTGTAGGTGTGTACCACCATCCCTGACTTCTGAAAGTTCTTTGTAGATTTTGTGTTATGTGTGTGAGTGACGTGTGGAGGTCACTGGACAACTTGGGAAAGGGTGGAGATGTCAGAAGTTTCATTTGAAATGTCGTTAAAAGAAAAATTGTTTGAACGATGCATAGAGAAATGATTTGATTTATATGACTGATATGATAAGCCTGGTTAATTTTGACAGTAGAATATAAACAGTAAGTACATGGATATTTGCTCTGAATTTCTTTTAAATTTGTTCAGTGATTACATTAATTTGGTTCAGAGACTAATATAAATCAACAAAAGATTGGAGTGTTAAGTTGGAGGCCTCACCTGAGGGGACCTGTTGAACTTGAAGGTTTGTAGATCTCATTCTACAAATGAAGAGTATGAGACAGAAATAAAGCTTAAGCTTATACAGAGAGAGACAAATGTGTGTATATTATTTTTGACAGTATGAGTTAATATATAAAAAAAAGATTTTTAAGATTGTACTAAGAAGCCGGGCGGTGGTGGCGCACGCCTTTAATCCCAGCACTTGGGAGGCAGAGCCAGGCGGATCTCTGTGAGTTCGAGGCCAGCTTGGGCTACCAAGTGAGTTCCAGGAAAGGCGCAAAGCTACACAGAGAAACCCTGTCTCAAAAAAACAAAAAACAAAAAAAACAAACAAACAAAAAAAAAGATTGTACTAAGAAAACTAGCAAGGAAAATTGTCTACCTTCACCATCCATTTGTGAGTAAGTAAACTAAAAACAGCAAACACTTTCTTATACAAGTGAGACTCAAATGTATGGTCTGTATCATCTGACACCAGCAACAGATATTACTGAAAGTATAACAAATTGAAACTAAGATCTGGTGTAAAGACAGTGAGGAAAGTTAGCAATGAAGAAATGAAGAAAAAAAGAAATGGCTAAAAGGGCAAGAAGATGAATGAGAGAGTGGCCTATCAAGGCATGGGGTGAAGCAGAGTTCTGAGATCTGGTGACCAAGCATTTAAATATATGAGCCTATGGAGGTCATTCTTAGTCAATCCACCAGATTATAGGTATGTGTGAGTAAAAGACAAACAGTATACAGCAATTTGTAGAACTTGGTTAATTATAGATCCCTCATAAGATCTTTCAGAAAAATAGGATTGTAAAGAAACATTTCACAACTTAAATGATCAAAATATACTGTATGAAGTTTAAAATTGTAAAAGGCAATTTTAAAAAAGCCTGTAGTAGTGTTCTGCAAACTCAACATGGAAAATCCATATTCTTTCTTATGTGAAGCTTCACCAACTGATTCCTCTTGAACATCTTGTTGGAGGATCTGCTATTGAAACAAGAAGTTATTGCTGTAGATGGCATGTATATCTGAGAGCAGAAGGAACAGTCTGTATTCAAACATCACATTATTATTAAAGCAGACATCCCAAAAGATCTATAAAAAGAGCTAATAAAAACTAATAATGAAATGAAGCAAATGAACAGTTCCAACTGAAATATAAAACAAACCATTTACACCATCATAATAATTATAAAAATTTTACATAGAAACCTAGGAAAACATGTGAATGGTCTTTGTTTTGAACTCTATAAAATACTGATAAGAAGATAAAACAAAAAACTAAGTTGAGAATTATGCTGCGTTCAGGAAATTGCAGGACACAATATTATATTAGGAGTGACTTTTAATTAATAAATACTATTACAATGTAAAAATTACAATAAAATATCAATAAGGTTTCAGTTAAAATTTGTCAAGCTCATCAGCAGAGAAACTTCTCATTGCAGCAGATGGGAACAAATATAGAGACCCACAGCCAGACATTATGAAGAGAGTGAGAGATCTTGAAACACTCTTCACTAAATGAGATGTCTCCATCAAATCCTTCCCCTCAGAGCTGGTGAACCCCACAGAAGTGGAGACAGAAAGAGTGTAAGAACCAGAGAGGAAGGAAGATACCAAGAATACAAGACCCTCTAAATCAAAATGAGCAAAATTCATATGAGTTCACAGAGGCTGAAGCAGCATGCATAGGGTCTGCACAGGTCTGCCCCAGGTCATCTGTGCATATATTTTGCCTTACAATTTAGTGTTTTTATGGAATTCTTGAGTGTAAATAAGTGAGCCTCTCATTCTTGTGCCTTCTCTTGGGTTCTTTTCCTTCTTTTGGCTTGTCTCACCCAATTGTGATACAATGGTTTTTGTTTAATTTTATTTTATTTTGTTATATTTAAAAAACTAATGAATGAATGAATGAATGAATGAATGAATACATGAATGAAAACCTAGCCACCATGGTAAAGGTTAACAACTGAACTGTTACTTGTATCTGCTGAAAGAGGGAAAATTAGTTTTCTTCAACTGAATGACAACTGAATGAATCAACCACTATAGAACAGGCCTCATGTTCAGGAGTAGTTGAAGACCAGTTGATCACCAACATATAATGTGACTTCATATGATTTTTTTTTTTTGTGTGTGTGTATATGTATGTGCTTTCATATGGTTAGTTTGGTGTTTTTGTGTTTTTTGTTTATTTTGCTTTTCTGTTTTGAGTGTGTTTTAATTTTGTTTTCTTGGTTTTGGAGGTTTTATTGTTATTCTTTGTTGAGAAAGAATTTAAAGTTGGGTAGGGAGGGAGAGGGAGGAATGGAGGAATTTGGGAGAAGGGAAGAAATTTGAAAAATATTTTAAATAATGAAAAATACAATAATAAAAATTGTCAAGCTCATTATGAAATTTATATAAAACTGGAAAACAACTAAAAAGAACCAAATTGAAAAAGGAATAATTTTGGGAAGAGTCAAATGTTATTTGATTTCATAATTTATTGTAAAATTACAAAATCTAAGGCTGTGTGATTAACGAAAATTAAAGAATGTACATTAAATAAGGATGACAGAATATCTCAAATAAACACTCTCATTGCCAACTTATTTTGGACAATTGAAAATCCAATATCACAAAAATGTGCTTGCTGCAAGAGTCACATCTAAGGCTGAATAATCTCTATATAACCTGAATTCTGATTTATGAGTCATAAGCTTCTAGAAAATACAGAAGAACACATTTGTATTTTGTGTTAGTCAAATATTTGTGTATATTTTACATACTATGTGGTGGTATTGTGTTCCCCAAAATATTGTTGCACGCATCCAAATAAACTTATTTGGAGTCAGAGACAGAACAGCCACTAGATACAAAGGCTAGAAAATGGTGGCACTCACTCCTTTAATCCTAGCATTCCAGAGACAGAAATCCCTCTGGATCTCTGTGAGTTCAAGGCCACATTGGAAACAGCCAGGCATGGTGACACATGCCTTTAATCCCAAGAAGTGAGCCTTTAATCCCAGGGAGTGATGGCAAAAGCAGAAAGATATATAAGGCATGAGGACCAGAAACTAGAAGCTTTTAGCTGGTTAAGCTTCAGGCTTTCGAGCAGCAGTTCAGCTGAGATTCATTCTGGATGAGGACTCAGAGGCATCCAGTCTGAGGAAACAGGATCAGCTGAGGAACTGGTGAGGTGAGGTAGCTGTGGCTTGTTGTGCTTCTCTGATCTTCCAGCATTTACCCCAATAACTGGCCTCAGGTTTGATTTTATTAACAAGAACTTTTAAGATTCCTGCTACATACTATTATTTAGTCTTGGTAGGAATAGAAAATTATGAAGCTGCTTTAGATAAACATATCTGGTCAGTTTCCTAAGACCTTAAAAGCATAAATCGATATAAACCAATATATGAAACAAGTTGAGTCTTATATATAAACAATAGGAAAGTAGATGTTCACACAAAAGAACTGTATTGAACATTCTTAACAGTATTATTCATCAGGGATCAAAGGAGAAGTAATCCAAATAGCCCTCAAGTGGTAAAAGGACAGCACAATGTGCCGTGAGGATTGTGCTACTCATCAGTAAGCTGAATGCATGTCCCAAGACCCTGCTGTGATCAAGTTTGTAAACTCACAGCACTCACACACTATTTTATACTACTGACATTTATTCTATGTTGGTAAATTTTTATTTCTATGTACTCTACATGGAAAGTTTAAAAAATTATTCATTATTGTTTGTGTGCCTGCATGTGTGTATGTGATCTTGCCACACTGCATATGTAGAGGTCAGATGACAACATTGTGGCATAGGTGCTCTCCTTCCACCTTAATGTGGTTCCAGAGATTGAACTTAGGTTTATACAGCAAGAACCTTACCTGTTGAGATGTCTTGCCAGCTGGTCCCTTAACTCTACATTTTTACTTTATAGTACTGCAAAGACATTCAAAAGACTTAACCAGTTTAGTTATGTTTTATCTATATGTTTAAATTTATGGGTGAACAAAAATGTACTAGAGAGATGTTTTGGCTTCTATGTAAAAGTAATGTCCAATGTTTCACATGTCTCCCACAGAAAATATTATAATGGAATGAGACCTTTCACTCTCTTTTGTACATGGTGATTTCATTCTATCACATGTTGAAAGAATCTTCATATACATCAGAATATCCTGGGTGGTTAGTATAACTTTCTTATGGGATATTTGTACTTTGTGTGAAGATATGTTGCATTGATTGGTTTAATAAAGAGCTGAATGTCCAATAGCTAAGGAGGAGGTATAGGCGGGACTTGGGGCAAAGAGAAGAAGTAAGAGGAGGAATCAAGAGACAGAGAGAGAAGACAGGAGACTCAGGACAGGCAAGACATGCAGGAAGAAAGGTAACAGCCACATGCTATGTGGTAGCAAATAGGTGAATCAAAACGAGTTAATTTAAGTTATAATAACTAGTTAGCAATGAGCCTAAGGTATAAGTTGAGCTTTCATAATCAATCAGTCTCCATGTTGTTTTTTGGGAGTTGGCAGCCCCCCCAAAAGTCATACTATATATGACATTCAACCTGGGGACACATATTTTCACATAGGACATGAGAAAGATTTAAAAAAAATGTTTCTAACACACAAACACGGAGATAAATATGTCTGGCTAGTCTGGCAGTCTCTCAGTTGGGCCCCAGCATACAGTGATGTGGCTCCGGGTTGCTGCCTGCAGGTTTGACTCAGCCAATGTGATCTGTGGAGCCATGTGGTGGATTTAAGGCTTTGTTCCTGTGGTTAGAGAGGGCTGCAGGTGCAAAGGAAAGTGGTCCAGGTTGTTCCAATCTTAGATGTTTTTTTAAATAAAAAACTCAAAGCCAGATATCAGGGTAAAAGCTGAAAGATCAGAGAAGCAGAACAGCCAGCCACTAGTTCTTACCTCTTTAATATCCTCAGCCTAAAGGGAGTGAGTTCCTGTTTCCTCATTCCTTATATACCTTTATCTATCCTGCCATATTGCTTCCTGGAATTAAAGGCATGTGTGCTTTCTAAGCAAAGGCATGAGATCTCAAGTGCTGGGATTAAAGGTGTGTGCCACCACTGCCTGACCTCTATGTTTAGTTTAATGGCTGGCTCTTTCCTCTGATCCTTAGGCAAGTTTATTAGGGTGCACAATATATCAGGTCCAGACTGAAAAAAACCTTTAAACAGATACAGTAAAAGATGGATCATAGACAGTCATAGAAAAAATAGTTTAAAATAAAAAAGAAATCTTTAAAGAAAGAGTAAAGTAATATAAAAAAAAGCCACATAAGGATGGGAAATATACAGGACATCTGGATCCTTTATGGTGTTTTGTTGACTCTAAATTTTTTGAATGCCGATTAATGAATGGCAGCTTCTGAGAGACAATGGATTATGAAAGGGATTGATAAATTAAACCATCATATATAATTTAGAGATGTCTTGGCTTCAGAATGGAAGTCAAGAAATGTATTGCATTGGGAGAGAGGTTATGCCTTTGTTTCCATGGAAACAAAAAGTTATGATCCTCTTCAAAATTAATGAAGATCAAATTTGATTGGGAGAGACCTCTTGAAAATCTTGCTACATACATGAAGAAAGAAACCAAGAAAGACTACAGGACAGGCGATGTATATGCGGATCCCTCTACTATGGAAATAGTTTGGAGACTGGGTGAGACATAATGGCTACAGAATCCTCATGACTTATTATTACACGCCATCCTTTCATATGGCATGGCTAGAGATTTATATTACAGTTTGGTTATGCAGTCCAAATGTACTTATAAAGCTGATATGTCTTTAACCTGCTCAAACATAAAACAAAAAATAATCTTTAACTGACTTGTTCACACCATACATTTCATACTTGTGTTAATGCAGATATATATGTTACCTTGAATAGTTTATATGTTTTCAGAACAAAAGAACCAGACACCAATGACGACAAGTAGCTCAGGTGATCCACCTTCTCAAAATGCCTCTGTTACAATTTCCTCAAAATTTCACATCCAAAACAACTTCAAACCTGGTAGCTGGGATGGATCCAGCTTCACAGACTATCCAGCCAAGATTTCAGATAAGCTTTACAATTTCCTGTCACACAGAGACTAAACAAAATGTAATCCAGCTAGCTATCCCAGGACTTGACCATTATCCCAATTTTGTCGGGATCCACTATGGATGCTATTTGCTCTGAGACAATAGGAAGCAGTCTAGAGAACACGATGCCCACATTTTGCTTCACAAAAAAATCTGTTAGATATTTTAGGCTTTGTGTGTCAGAATGCTCCTTCCAGAAACAGAAAAGCTGTAATTATCATGGGAACCTTGAGTTGACTGTTCAGGCAGTCAGCTGTCTCTGTCATTTCCAGCTCTAAGAGTAAATAAGTATAATATGAAGAAATTAGTCCTAAAGCCAGAGAATATGTACTTTTTTGTTATTTTGTCTTTTTTTTTTCAGAGCTGAGAACTGAACCCAGGGCCTTGTGCTTGCTAGGCAAAAGTTCTACCACTGAGCTAAATCCCCAACCCCGAGAATATGTACTTAAATTTTACACAGGTAGAAAAGGTCGAGCATGTTGAAGATAAAGAGAATGATATGAATAATATTGTTGAGATGGAATCACATTGGGGATGGACTTACAGACAGCCTGTTTTGTAGAGTATTCACAGTAAGTTGGAAGAGAAGGAAATTATGTGTCTGTAAAGTTTATCTGAATCTTGAATACTTAGTTAAAGAATGTAGCATTCCTCTCATCTGAACTTGAAAGGAATTTTCTCTTAACTTGGTGAAAATACAATATACTTAAACAATTTCTGAGGTACTATTATGTCCTAAGCTAGAGTTGCAACAATGATAAGATAGATACAGACACTATTTTCATGGCGTTATCTCTATCATGAAGGTAAACTTCGAGCTGTATTTGGATGACATTGGGGAGTCTAAGGTAAGGGATGGGCATGATTTTACTTCTCAGGTTAGTAAGATATTTTGACTTATCTGTGGATAGTTGTCACTATTCTGATCCACTTAGAGATGTTAGGCTTAAGATTAAAAGAATAACTAAAAAAAAAATCCAAATATTTTTAGTACCATGAAGGAAACAAAACAAGTGTTGAGATTAAAAAAAAAAAAAAAACCACACAAACACACAAAAACCCTCTGAATAGAAAGAATCTAGAGCTGGATTTTATGTAGCAAGTAAAAAGGAAGCTTGCCTGAAAAGGGAACTTGTAAGCTTCAATCTAGATAATAATAATAATAAAGAGTCACACTATGAAAAGACATGATGCCCAAGAGGATTCTTGGGAGACAGAAGCTTATGCAAAGACTATCATGGAAAAGGAGACAGTCGAAAACTGGAGGAACAGAGGAGACAATGTCACATGACTGTGGCTTACTGAAGGTAAGGAAGAATGTCTCAAACTCAATGTCAGAGAAACAGCGAAGGCAAGTCATATAAAGTTTATGGTCATGGTGGTATTGAATCCACTGAGGAATGTTGTAACAGGAATCTTAAAAAAGTTCTTATTAATAAAATCAAACCTGCGGCCAGTTGTTGGGGTGAAATGCTGGAAGATCAGAGAAACAGAACAAGCCACAGCTTCCTCACCTGGCCAGTTCCTCAGGTGGTCCTGTTTCCTCAGACTGGATGCCCCTCAGCTGAACTGTGCTGCTCAAAGTCTAAAAGCTTAACCAGCCAAATGCTCTAGTTTCTGGTCTTCATGCCTTATATATCTTTCTGTTTTTGCCATCACTTCCTGGGATTAAAGGCGTGTGTCACCATGCCTGGCTGTTTCCAATGTGGCCTTGAACTCACAGAGATCCAGAGGGATTTCTACCTCTGGAATGCTAGGATTAGAGGTGTGAGTGCCACCATTTTCTAGCCTTTGTATCTAGTGGCTGTTCTGTCTCTGACCCCAGATAAGTTTATTAGGGTGCACAATATTTTGGGGAGCACAATACCACCCCAGAATGTTATTAAGTAATGGGCAAAATGTTGAATACTATGTTAAAATAGCCATGCTTCTCTGTGGAGAATGCTAACAAAAGTGGAAGCAGTTAGAATTTGATCACTTTAGTAGGAGGTGGATTGCAGCCTGGCTTAGGTTTGTGATGATGCAGGGCCTGCAGCATACTTTCTCAAATAGTGCACTTTCCAGGAAATAGAAGAAAAGTGCCTCTAGAGACAGTAAAGTTTCCATTCAAATTTCTGTTCTTATACGTGTGACACCTGACATTCAGTTTAGTAACATTCAGTGTATCCGTTTATGGAAAAACGTGCTAGTCTACTGAGTATGGCATGGATCTCTAAAGCTCTGACTATGTGTTTGCAAGCTTGAACAAAATTTGCTGTGCAATCTTGGACAAATTACCTGGGCTATGTGGGAACAGGATCTACGTGACAGTTCCTTTAGAAGGAATAAATAGGATAATATATATATATATATATATATATATATATATATATATATATATATATATATATACTTTGTAAGAGATTAGTGGACAAGACCAATGCTATATATTGATAATAAGAGTATAAAATATGAATGAACACTATTGGTTTTAAGGATAATGTATTTAACAATTCCAATGATAGATTTCTGGCATAGCTAATATATACTTTTCCTTCAATAAAACATATATTATGGTGTTTGATCCCCAAAGGCTTATATTATCTGGGAAAATTCTAGGCTGATTATTTATATATCACTTTAAAATGGTATGGAATACTATTATTGACATGTGCCAAAAATTTTTGAGATATTGTCACCATTGTTGACATATGAAAGGCCATTTAATAATATTCTTTTATATGTTTATAACTTTGTTATTTGACATTTTTGTGCACATCTATAGTGCATTCTGATTGGTGTAACCACTTTCACCCCCTCCCAGAAATTCCCTTGCCCAATTCAAGTCTTTTCTTTCTAATGATAATTAAATACTAATTTTACTTCTGGGAAAGTTGGAGAAAAAAAGCATATCTACTTGTTTACAAGAGCATGGTATAGAGAGGGAGATTCTTTATTACAGATTTTCAGAAACTTTATCTTAATTTTACAAGAATTTTGTCTCCCCCTCTCAGAAGCTAGAGCTCAAGAGCTGGAGAGAAACAAAGATGCCAACGGTTGGACTCTGTCACCAAATAGAAAGGGGAAGAACTTCTCTTTTCCTTTTGGGCTTCCAACTCAATCATATCTATGGGAATATGAATGGCAATCTTCCTACACAAGGCTCCAGGAAGGTCTAGGAACTATACAATGCTATATGTGGTAACCATTAAAGTCTCAATGTCTATTCTCAGAAATCAGTGTCAAGAGAAGAGTAACTGATTCCTCCATGTGTGTACTATAGCCAAATGTTGTATCTGGAGATACTACATGTATTTAGGAAGGACGATACTAGAGAAAAGAGTAGAGCTCAGACCATACTGCAGAAGGTTGAGAGCAGGGACAAGAATCAATGGGGAAATCAGCTGGGTGAATAGTGTGGGACTCTGTCTAACTGTGCCCTTCTTTACATTCTAAGACCACCACCCACTGTTATTCATCTTGAATAGACATTATGGAGTGTTATTCTGACATAAGAAAGGAGGAAGCTATGTTACTGGCTGGAATATAGGTGGGAGAAACTTGCATCCTAGGGAAAATACACGAGACTCGGAAAGACAGTACCGTACGTTTGCTATTATATGTAAAAAATTGTGTAAACAGAACAAGATGGGGAAAGAAGAGTCAAAGTTGAACATGTAAGTAGGGGATAAGTTTGGGTAATAGGGGGTTGAATGTGGCCAAAGCACATCATATTCCTGAAATGCAGGAAAATACCATAATAAAATTCATTAATTTATACAATTATTATGTGTTAATTAAAAAATAAAAGAAAATATAGTGGAATCAGCTGTATTCCTGCTACTTTGACTTCTTTTCTGTCTCTACGCTCATATATATATATATATATATATATATATATATATATATATATATATATATATATATATATGAAAACGCCTGATTCAAATGTTTTGTCATTAAGTTATTCACTCGAAAACTACATATTGAGAGCATAATTTAGGTGCAGTGTGGTTGTAGATGTTGATGATATCACAGTAAACAACAAAGAAAAATATCTTTACCTAAATTAACACTCATTTGAGGAAGATAGGTAGATAATGAACATGATAGACATTAAAATACATAAGACCTAAGAGTAAAATAATGAGAGAGGCAGGGATACAAAGCATTGTATGTCTACTAGTGTTTTTAAAATATAGATGTTGAGATCTAGAAAGTGTCACTGAGAGAAAGGCATTGAGTCAAAATGTGAAACATGGTGAGTATAAGGGCAATGCTGGAAGTGGAAAGAGTATATGCAAAGGCCTTTAGGGAGGCAGTTTGGTATCTAGCCAGGGTGTCTTAGTCTGTTCAGGATGCTATAAAAAAGCAACATAAGCTGGGTTCTTTGTAACAATGACAACTCAGTTTCACAACCTGGGGGATAGGCAGTCCAAAGTCAAGATATTAACATGTTCAGCCTCTGGCAATGGCCTGCTTACTCATCATAAATGATGCCATTTATGAGCTCTCTGATGATTTTTTTCAAAGAGCACTAATCCCTCTTAAGTAGGGGTTACCCTACTTTGTAACCCAATTTTGTCCCCAAAGTCCAAATCCCTAATAGTATCACCTTGAGAGTTACACTTTCAACAAACAAAATAGTTACTATACTTGTGTGCCTCCCAATTCTTAGGCCATCTATTAACCAACACCTCCATTTTTTAATTTGAGATATGAGCAGCTGGAATAAAACATAAATGTGATTTCATGTACGTTTAGCAATTTGGGGCTCAAAAACTAAATTCATATTAGAGTTCATTCTAGTATGTGACTCTCATGAGTGTCTAGTGAAGAGGGTTTCCCTGGAATGCACATCTTACTTTCCAGGATGGAGGCTGTCCTTGAACTTCCTTTTTGATCCTTGTGCAGTTTATAGTCTCCTTTGCCTGTCAGGATGTTGCCTCTGTTGTAGAAGAAATAGATTCCAGGGTATTTTCTTCAAGGAAGTGTACCATGATTAGTATATTTCAAGAGGTGATTACATATTGATCTTCTGTCTGATTTTTTTAATAGGCATAAGCTCTTTGCCAAGGCATAAGCATTCACAAGCCCTTCATGCTAATTAAGGACGGCCCCGGTTTAAATGCCATTTTCCCTATAAACTCTAGCTCGAGTGAGGATCCATGGAACAAAGCAGCTGCTCCCACCAGTGGCATTTCCAGAGGTTTATGAGAGCCTTAATTTATGGAATTTTATTTTAAAGATTGCATTGTATGCAGAGACCATAAAGTCTGTTTTCCATCTCCCGGTGGAAACATATAGTCACTGAGGTTTGAAATATCTTCATCTCCAAGAGTCATAAAATGGTCCACACAGGGACTGCGTAAGCTGATGGAGGAGAGTTTCTGATCAGTGAAAGTCAGAAGATTAGCTGCAATAGAGGTTGCAGTTCGCTCTTTGAGTTCCTAGAACACCAAATTCCACAGAAATCCAATATAATACAGGCATAATTAAAATACAGTTTCTATTTTCCAGCGGAAATACGCTTTCAAGGAGTTCAGCTTGGAAACGTAGACTGTTAACTTGGGGAAACAAAGCTATGCTTTATGTTAATCTCATGAAATAGCAGTCAATATTAATGCTATGCTTTTGAAGAAAATAAGGTAGCATGAAGAGGTTACATACTTCCAGTAATTCATTTCTTAATCATAGCTGCAATAGGATAGGTATGAGGTGGAGGCTAATTATACTTTGTTGCAGAAAGTAATTGTATATTGTGTATATAAAACTCACCAATTTATGAATTTATTAAAATTGTGTTCCCACTGGGTCTGGTGGTCTAGGCATGTACTTCCAGCTGTATGAGACACTGAGGTAGGAGAGTGTGCAAGTTGGAAGCCTCCCAGAACCACAGAGTGAGTTCAAGGCCAGCTTAGGTAGCTTAGTGGGAACCTCTCTCAAAAATAAAAAGGAAAAAACAGGTTGCAGCTATAGCTCAGTGGTAAATCACTTGCTCAGCAGGTGCAAATACCTGGGTTTAATTCTCTGTGCTAAAAAAGTGAAAAATAAAAAGATTATGTTCTCATCTTTAAAAATGGGAAAGTATGAGAAATATATCAAAACCATAGCAAGAGGGCTAATGAAGCTACTGTCCTTAAGACACCAATAAAAAATGTCCAATAAATATCAAAGAATTCTAGAAATATGTTTTCATGTTATTGTTAACTGGATTTCTAATATTTATTATCTTAGAGAAAAGCATTATTTGTTAACATTTCATGGGCTGGTAGTATTTTATCATACCAAATCCAGAAGTCTCAACCCCTGGATTAGAAAAATATAGGCAAACTATTAAAACACACTTGTGCCTGGATACTTCTCAGACCATGTAAAACAGAAACTCGCGACAAAAGCAAGGCTCTGCATTTTCCCAGAGGTGCTGGATGAGTCTAAGGCTGTGAGGGCTGGGAATCTTGAGCGTATTATACACTGTTCTTCACTCTGACACATCCATCCTTTTCTAGCTCTGTCATCCACGAATGGAGTGAATCATTTATAACTTTTGCTATTCCTTTACGCACATCAAAAATACATTATATTAGATTTCATTAATCTCCAAATCACCCATATACTCCTAGCTAAATTCAGTGTAAAACCTGAGGCCTCTAAGAACTATGGGGTAATTTATAAACCACTGTTTCATATAATAAATGAGGACAGAGAATCTGAGAGAGATGGGATGACTTGGATGGGACCTCTGGTGAGCTGGGGACATTGTGACCCTCACTTGCTTGCCTTCATTTATCAGTCTTCTGTTCAGTGTATTTAAAAAAGAAACATGTGTATGGTTTTCTAAGTGTGCTCTTTTCTAATCCGTTTAAAAATTCAGCATCTGAAGAACATGGCAAGAGACAG
The DNA here is from genome assembly GCF_949786415.1 of Peromyscus eremicus. Lineage (NCBI taxonomy): Eukaryota > Metazoa > Chordata > Mammalia > Rodentia > Cricetidae > Peromyscus > Peromyscus eremicus. The sequence goes on along the minus strand of NC_081424.1, from coordinate 21,573,404 downwards.
GCACACACTTTCTCTAATCTACATGTCTATTTCCTTTCCCATCAATCCTGCCTGGGGTTGCTGTCTGGGGTGGTCACTTAACCCTTCTCTGCTACCTTAGCAGTTTTATCATTTAGTCCTCATCCGTGTGTCTTTCCTCCTTCTCCCCACTTTAAATAATGCCACTCATCACATTTTAACAATTTGTTTTCTTCACACATTTTTTTATACTCATGATTGGTAACTAAACACCTGCCAGTTTTGACGTAATGATCCACAATTCTAATCTCCTAGGCTAACCAATAAACTTTGTTTATTCATGTTTTGATGTCCAATTTTTTGAAGTCACGTTGCCTGAACGATATGAGATTTTCACATTTTTTTTTCAAACTCATGAACTCCTCACCAAACCTGATTTAATAAAGTTTTCCTCCTACATGAAGTCTAAATGCACAGGAGATGTAACTTTTTTTACTACTTTGAATTTTCTGCATTTCATTATCCATAATTACTTTTCTGTTGTTGCTTACCATATTCCCATACTTTTGGTAATACAATGTAAGCTCCCTCTGCTGATCAAACAAGTACCTAGAAATCCCATATTTATTAAATCAAGGATTTCAGAAATTATCTTTTTCTTAGAGATACAATTCTATATCTATCTCATGAAATTAACTTACAGACTCAAGTTTTATAGAAATACTTTCTGATTTTATATTTTTATCAAAATAACTGTAGGGGTCCTCTTTCCCTCTCAGCCGACAGGCCACCAGGTCACGAGGGGAAAGAGGCAGAATGGGCAACAGGTGGCTTTGTACTCAGACCATGGGCATGGACGGTGGGAGGCCTCTGGGAGACAGACTTAGGGGAATCAGCTCAACTTTATTTCAGGACATAAGGATTGGGAAGCCTGGGGAAAAACCCTAATTTGCATTAAGTGGCATGCTCCTATCACAAGGCTTAGTATGTGGCAGTAGGGTCCTACAGCAGAGCTCCTAGCACAAGTCTTCTCAGCAGGGATCTCTGCCACATGGCCTAATTTTGGACCAGTATATGAGTGCTTGTCCACTGGGTCTCCAGATGAGGCAAAAGCCCACAGGGACAGTCTCACTCGGCAAGGACCAGTGGACTTCTGGACAGAACAGAATACTGCTAGGACTGTGCGGCCTAAACACTTTCTTCTCTCTTGTAATATTGATGATTCTCTTGGCAGAATTAGGGTCATTTTGTCAATCATGCATGGGACAGATATGATCATTCCTGGAAACCCCATTTTTTTTCTCGAATATCTTCCCCTAAAATTCTTTGGGAGCTGACACTTCTCTGGTTTCTTGTCTGGGGATGTCAGCTGTCACTTCAGACCCCAGGAGCTGTTCTGATTCAGTGCTGACAGGATCGGAGGCAGATCACCCCTATCTCTGTAAATATGTTTTGAACACTAGTGTTTTTGAAAATGTGTGCCTATGTTTATCACCTTTAGTTTTGAAAAGACAGCATGTACCTGGCTCGGTATTTGCCCAAGTTAACAAAATGATAAGTGTTGTTTTGTGTTTAAAAATGTTTTGATGTAAAAGTTGGGAAAATAACATAGTTGACATATTTGTTTTTGCTAGAGGTTAATGTTGGAGGATGGGAAAAACATGTTAGTTAGTATGGAAAAACATGCTTGGCTGGAGCTATTCAGGCTGGCCACTTATGTGAAACTCATCTGGTGGTTGGACAATTCATTTCTTCATGCTGATACCCCTCCCCCATCTCAGGACCTGAACCCAAGCTGCAGCTGGAGCACGGCATGTCACAAATACCCAATCAAGAAATATGACATTTACTAATTGCTACGCATATGTGCCTCAACTTACAATATCTTATGTAATAGAAATCTATTACAGTTCAAGAAGATCTGAAGTCTCTTAGTAATCTTGCACATGGTTGCTTTCTTTTAATTTGATGAAAATTCTCCTTTTTTTTTTTTTTAGTTACCATAGTGAATGTTATCTGCCAGTTCATTATCTGTAGCAATAGTTAAAAACCTGCTAAATATTACTGTAAAAGGGTTTAATTTCCTTCTGGAACTTAACTCAATCACTAGAGTTCTAAAACATCACAATTAACTTAAAAAATTCATTTTCTTCTATCATTGAAAAATGTATCATGGCTTTATTTCATAGTGACAAAGGAGATTGTAGCCCAGAAAGGGAAACTATAAATATTCCCACTGGCAAAATTTCCCTTCCAATTTGTATAACTCTGTTCGTCTGTATAACTATGATTAAAATAAGTTAAAGTTGTGCTATTTAATTCTTCCTGACTCTTGGCAAGAACTCCAGGAAGCAGAGAATTTTAAATGCTTTTATTATACCTAGCTGTGGTCCTGTTTTTGTTTTTCTTGTTTGGTTGTTTGTTTTGTTTTCTCTCAGTTTTAGGTTCCTAGGTCCTTCAGCGAGTGTTTCCAATCAAGAACACTTGGATTTCATAGGCAAGACCCTGCTCTTCTTATTCTTTTGGCCATTGTGGTCTTGCTTATTTTGTTCTCAGCTCCCGCATGTCTTTCTGTCTCTCACAGGACTTTCCTGTATAAACTGAACTCCTCTGTCAATTTCAGGTATGGAAACAGTCTATCTAGTAACATCTGCATCCTTACCTTTGTTTCCCATTGGTTCTGAGTGCATTCTCACGCTGCTTTCAAAGTTTATATAGTTTGCCTTTTGACTCATCCTCTTCTAACCTGGACAGTTTTATTTCTCCATATTTCCCCTTCTCTCATCTGCATCAGTTTTTTTTCCCATAAGATCATTCCTGTGACATAACATTAGGATGACAAACTATTTCAAAACCCTCTTTCCAAAGAAACATGCACACACACACACACACACACACACATACACACAGAGAGAGAGAGAGAGAGAGAGAGAGAGAGAGAGAGAGAGAGAGACAGAGAGAGAGAGAGAAGAGAGAGAGAGAGAGACAGAGACAGAGACAGAGACAGAGACAGAGACAGAGACCGAGAACAGAAAGAGAAAGAAACAGACAGAAACAGACGAACAGACCAAGTTTCCTTTCAAGGTCATGTACCCATAAATTTTATATTTAAAATGTTCAACTACTACATTTACTTAGGAACCAAACCTCCATCAATGATGAAAGACACTCAACCCCCACCCCAACAATGGAACCCGCCTTACAGGAGAAACCAACACACTCTTTGTGTTTGTAGCTCTCTCTCATACTCAGTAGTGTTCTCCGCTTCACAACCTGTCTTACAATTAGAATATTCACATTAATGCTTCACTACATCATCTCCCTTTTCTCTAGCCCATCCTATAGACCTCTGTAGCCATAAGTTTTTTTTTTCGAATCTTAAAATGTCTTATAATAAAAAAATCTCAGAGCCAGATATTGGAATGAAAGCTGAAATATCACAGAAGCAGAACAGCCAGCCACTAGCTTACCTGTAGGAAATCCTCAATCTCAAAAGAGTGAGTTCCTGTTTCCTCACACCTTATATACCTTTCTGTGTCCTGCCATATTACTTCCTGGGATTAAAGGCATGTGTCCTTCCCAGGCAAAGACATGAGATCTCAAGTGCTGGGATTAAAGGTGTGTGCCACCAAACCTGACTCTGTTCCCAGTGTGGCCTTCCACTCACAGAGATCCAGAGGGATCTCTGACTCCCAAATGATAGAATTAAGGGTTTGTGCCACCACTGCCTGACCTCTATGTCTAATCTAGTGGCTGCCTCTGTCCTCTGATTTCCAGACAAGCTTTATTGGGGTCCACGATATATCATCACAGACCTCCTACCATTAGCCCCGCATAAAATGAGGTTGTTAGAAAATCAAAAACATTTTTTACTTTTAAGTTCTGATTACGTTCATCAGAAGCAGTTTTAATACATACACATATGTGCGCAGCCTAAGATACATATACATACTCATTCCTGTATACACAAACTCCTTGAATTTAGTTTGCATTATGTTTTCTTTTCTTTTTATGTGTTCATATATGACCAAAAGAAAATTTAGGAGATCTCTGTCAGGTCCCTCCCCTTGGAGATAAGACAACCCCTCACCAGAGTGAGAGGAAAGATTGTAGGAGACAGAGGGGATCCAGGACACCAGAATATGGCCCACTAAATCAACTAGATAGGGATCATGTAGGCTCACAGAGATTAAAGGGGCAAGCATGGGCCTGCATGGATCTGCACCAGGTCTTCTGCATATATGTTATGACTGTTAGCTTGGTATTTTTGTGGGACTCCTAACAGTGTGAGCAAGTGTATCTCTGATTCTTTTGCCTGCCCTTGGGACTCTGTCCCTCCTATTAGGTTGCCTTGTCCAACCTCAATAGGAAGGCCCTTGCCTTGTCTTATTGTATCTTGTTCTGTCCGGGTTTGGCTGTTGTCTCTTGGAGGCCTGCTCTTTTCTGAAGAGGAAATGGAGGGGAAGTGGATCTGGAAGAAAGAGGAGGTAGGGAGGAACTGGAAGGAGTGGAGGGAGGGGAAACTGTGGTTAGGATGCATTGTATAGGAGAAGAATCTATTTTCAATTAAAATAAAAGTAAAGCAAATTTAGGAAAGTGGTTTTTATTTGGGAGGAATTTCTCATTCAAATCACTGAAATTGTCTTATATTTGATATAAAAAAACTTTTTCAAGAAAATAATTCCTATAAAACATACACTGCTGTTTATACTTATGGTTGGTTAACTTCCTAGTTGAAATTAATTTCATTGCTTTAATACATCAATTAGTTTGCCTTTCCTCCACTTTACACCTTTTCCATGTTCTCCCAAAGGTTATTTTCAACAGTTGTGTTTACACAGTGACATAGGTACTTTATGCTATCATGAATCACAAGAAGAAGGCTATTCAGTCTGCAGTTATCAATTGGACTGTCATTTCTACACTGAGGATTGTAGATTACTTCCTTAGCACATCTTTAACCTTCAACAATCATGTCCCTCTGTAGATCAGTTCGGAGTCTCTGTTAGAGCATACATAATAATATGGTATCATAGGCTAAAAGAATATATTTTACAAGGTAATGAAAAATGGTTTTCCAAAGTGGTCACATCCCCTTGTAATTATTCATGGCCCACCAATAAAATTTATTTACACATATCAACATCCACACTGATATTCTTAGATATCTTTGTCTTTGACTATTTAATGATTGTAAAAGGCATTTTATTGCTATTAAAATTTGTTTTTCTTTCAGTATTTAAAGTTAAACATCTTTTCTTGTTTAAAAGCATCCATGTTTGGTTGTGAGTATGTCTCTGTAACTTCTTTGTCCTTGCTCTAGTACTGATTTCTAATTGGTTTGTGAAGGGTCTTTGTTTTGTATACTATTGATAACCTATGATTCTGTTATAGGTTGTGAGAAAATTCTCCTAATTGAAAACTTACTTCTTTGCTGTTGACAAATATAAATTCTCAATTTTAATGCAGTGAAATAATTATTTTTGAAATTCTGAACTCAAACCTCTATATTTTGATGAAGGATATTATCACTGTTTAGTAATACTTTCCTGTATATTTTTTATACCTCTATATTTTATAATGATTAAAATGACTTTTCATGTTTAAGTAAATTTGCAATTAATTTTTGCTTATATATCAATTATATCAATTATTTTTGAGTTTTCACTAATTTTGAATTATGGATTATCAGATATTCCAATGCTGCTTTTAACAACTAATTCATTATTCTTCCAAGAATATTCTAAGGCAAATACATTGAGAACAATGTGTATACGGAAGTGTATAGCTGATATTCAGTTGGTTAATTTGCCTCTTTTATGTTTGCTTTATTTATTTTCATTTTCTTTATGTACATGAGTGTTTTAGCAGCATGTGTGTATGTGCGTCATGTGTGTGCTTGGTGTCCCTAGAGAGCAGCTGGTGCCCTTTCTACAGGATCTTGTTCTATTATCTTAGTGATCATACTTACTAATTTATTGGCAGAGAGAGGAACCTGATGAGATAGGGTGGACTGGTTTTGAATTTGCTGTGATCCTCCTATCTCAGGCTTCCAAGTGCTGTGGTGACAGGTGTGCACCACATATGGTTTCATATAGATTTAATTAAATGTATGAGCTTCTTTCTTCACATTGCTGCTGACACTTATGCAGGCTCAGCAAGACTTACACATTCTTCAAAATACCCCCATCGCATACATCCCTTTGAAGAGCCCCATACTCAGGACCAAACATCAAATTTCTTACTGTTTAATTGTTCACAGGAACTGTGTCCACTTAATATAACTAGTATGTTCACGGGTGTAGGCCCACTTACTGGAGCGTAGGTACCTTCTCTGGGGAAGAGAAAACTTACTCTTCCTTCTCCAGCAGCAATGAAATGCTCATAGCTCCTCTAGTAGCACTGTTAACTGGTCCAACAACTCTGGACTTTGTAGATTATAAATTATAGAGGAAAATGTACTATAGCATTAAACTGTCACCTAGATGTATATTTTAATACTAATCTCATTATTTATCAAGGAAGCTTCTTCTGGCAGTAGTCACTAATTAATACAGAGATCCCAACATAGCCAATATACAGAGGATAAAAGAATGAGGATGGTTCTGCCCCAAAATGGGACATCTATATCATATTCATTCCTCCAAAGGCTCAGAGGTTATCACAGAAGAGGAAGTGGAAAGATTTAAAGAGCCAGAGATAGTGGATGATTGCAGAGAAATACTCTTCTGGGCAAAAGAAAGCCATTGTACACAGGAACTCAAAATGGATGTGATTGCATGCATATGACTTATACAAAACCAAGTCAGGCAAAGTCAAACATGCGTGGAGGAGGGAGTTAAACACTTTTTAAAATTGTATTTTTAATTGTCTTTCAATATAATGTTTCCATATTGTTTTTTCATATTCTCTTTGTTTTAGGTAATTCTTATCTCTGCCGTCTCTTACTCCATCCTTTCTTAAACATTTCCAAAGCCAGTTTTAAACCCACTCTGTTTTCATTTAAGAATGAGATAATACATAGTAAGAACATAAATTCTCGGTTAGTTGTGAGTTATCATTTTCATTTTAAAGATACTGTTCTACCTGACAATGTCAAAATATAATTACAATATACTGAGCTTTAGTTGCAATTGTTATATAGTGTAATATATGCAGGAGGCCCTCGGTCGTAATATTGAGAAAGGACCTTGAGTGTTTCAAGCTGCCCAGGTTTTGTCCTGTACAGGGTCGCCTCAGTAGGAAGCACGTCTTTGCTGTAGCATGTTTGAAGCCTACCTGATAGGAGAGTAAGGTATATGAGACTCTGCCCTAGTAGAACACACTCGGGAAGCTCTGCAAATTCATGCTGTGGAGAGGCTGGTCTTGAATAGAATTGTTGCTCCACCCTAGTAGAACGGACTTAGAAGCTGAGAAAAGTCATGTTATAGAGGGGGTGTTCATGAAGAGAGTCATTCTTCTCAAGAAAAATAAAATCACAGTGAACAATCCTTGCAAAGGTAAGCCTTACTGAGATTGAACATTTATTGCCAAGTAAGACTTCTGCGCATTCAGTTACTCTGCTGTGTTAAAACGAGAAAGATAAGAATAAGAAACAGTAGTCAGAAGTTTCTTCCCTATAAAAATAGCTTTCACTGAATTCCTGCTTAGAAAATTTTATATATTTGTATAATGCTTTCTGCTTCTGGTAATGTCCCTACATACTCTCATCCCTCTTTCACCCTTATTAACTATCTCCTCAAAATTTAAGAGCTTTTAAAAATATTTATTTAAATATTTTTATTATATTTAAATAATATTTATTTAAATATTATTAAAATATTAAATTATTTTATTTTATTAAAAAATTAAATATTTATTAAAAATAGATATTTTTAATGCAATGTATTCTGATTTTGGTTTTCATACCCCCAACTTCTCACAGGTCCTCCTCTCTTTCCTATCCACCCAAGTCCACATTCTTTCTTGCTTGCTCTCACTAGGAAACAAACAGGCATCTAAAAAACAATAAAACAGAAACTAACCAACCTAAACAGGACAAAGCAAATAAACGAATGGATAAAAAAGACAAAAAACAAAAACAAAAGCAAACCAAAATGCCAAAATGTCCCCCGAACAAAAACCCCTCAAAATATAATAAGCATATATGGACACAAAGACACAAAATTTGGTATGCACAGATATTCCCTAAAATCACAAAACAAAAACTATAATATATCAGCAAAGGATTTGTAGAATGAGAAAGAAAAAAAAAAAAGCTCAGACAAAGCATTATGAGACAAAGAACCTCCAAAAATGTCATTGAATTCATTTCATGTTAGTCGTATACTACTGTTCAGAGGCCTGAGAGCCTGTGTTGACTACTCAAGGGATGCCTTACCCTCTATGAGGAGGGGATGCAGATGGGCTGGGGATAGGTGGGGGTGAATGGGAGAAGAGGAGGGAGGGTGAACAGGGGTTGGTATGTAAAAGGAAAGAAAAAATTTTTAAATAAAAAATTATATATATATTTATGTATAATATATTTATATATAATGATTTATATATAAATATATTATATAGAATGGTTTGTATATATAGTACATATACATATATGTAAATATATTTATATACATATATGTGTTTTATATATATGTATAATGGTTTGTATAGCTAGTGAGGCTCCACTGGAGAAAACTAGTTTTTCAATTTTGAGTGGTTATCAGTTGGTGACAGCTTTCGAGTTAGGGATGGGGGCTTGCGTCCACTTCTCCTTTTCAGCACTGGGACCCCATCTGGCTTAGACCTGTGCATGCTGCCACACAGCCTCTGCATGTCGGTCCTGCTGTGTTTAGAAGGCATTGTTTCTTCAGTGTTCTCCACCCCTTCTGGCTCTTACAATCTTTCTGCCTTCTCTTCTGCAGGGTTTCCTGGCCATGTAGGGAGGGATACGATAGAGACATCCCTTTTAGGACTGATTGTTCCAAGGTTTCTCACTCTGTGCCCAGTGTCCACTTGTGGGGCTTTGCATTTGCTCCCATCTACTGTAGGATAAATCTTCTCTGATGATGGCTAAGCATAAACTGTGATCTATGAATATAGCAGAATATTGTTAGAAATCATTTTACTGCCAGGCTTTTTAAGCAAAACAGTAGCATTTGATTTTCCCCTAGGTCCCTGGCCTGTTTATTGTCAGGCTCTTGGCCACCTAAGCTGTGTTGGTGATGGGTTCCACCTCATGGAGTGGACCTTAAATCCAATCAGATATTAGCTAGATGATTCCACAAGCTTTGTGCCAATAATGTGCTAGCGCATTTTGCAAGCAGGACACCATTGTATATGAAAGGATTGTAGCTTGCTTGGTGTTTACTTTTCTCCTTTGGTAATGTAAAGAGCACCTTCTAGTACACAGAACAGTAGTCAGAAGTGGTGAAGATTCTAAGTGGGCACCAGTTTGACTTCTTCATATTCAGTGAGTAGATGTTGTCTTTGACAATAGGGCCTTACCGTCAGTTTGTGTGGAAGTTCCTCTGTCGCCCATCTGGCCAACAACCCGACTACTGGCTGTAACCCATTTCATTCTTTCTCTCAGAAAACAAACAGGCATCTAATAATAATAATAAATTAAAATAAAATAAAGTAAAAACAAACTGGAATAGGACAAAGCAAACCGATGAAAAAAAATCAAAGAAACATCAAGAGAAACACATACATATGCAGAGACACACGTTTACGTGCAGAAATCCCATAAAAGCACAAAATGGGAAATCATAATACATACGCAAAAGACCGGCAAGCTGGAAGAAAGAAGTGCCCTGACAAAACATTATGAACCAAATAACTTTTACGAATGCTACTTGTTTGTTATATTTTGCCCATCTACTTCTGGGCATGGGGCTTGGCTTTACAGTAGTTTGTATACCCAGTGAGACTTCATTGAAGCAAACTATGTTTACATTTGCAAGTGGTTCTCAGCTTCTGGGTTAGGGATAGGGGCTTGTGTCTACTTTTCCTCTCATCACTGGGATTCCCTGTGCTTTAGACCTGTGCAGGCCCTGTGCATGCCACCATCATATGAACTTCAGTCTTGTGTCTTTGTTATGTCCTTGTTTCTTTGCTGTCTTCCATCCACTCTGGCTTTTATAGTCTTTCAGCTTCCTCTTCCAAAGTGTTCCCTGAGTCTTTAGGGGAGGGATTTGATGGAGACATCCCATTTGTGACTGAGTTCCAAGGTCTCTTAGTCTCTACACGTTGTCCAGCTATGGGTTTCTGTATTTGTTCTCATCTACTGTAGGAGAAAGTGTCTCTGATGACAACTGAGCAAGACACTGACCTATGAGTATTAGAGAAAGCAATTAGGAATCATTTTATTGTTAGGTTCCCTAAGCAGAACAGTTGTGTTGATTTTTCCCTAGGTTCCTGATTTATGTAGTCTCAGGGTTACGGGTACCCAAGTAGTTTCATGGATTGATCTCATTTCATGGAATTTATCTTAAATTCAGTCAGATATTGGCTGGTTACTCCCACAACTTTTGTGTCCATATTGCCCTAGCATATCTTGCAAGCAGGTCACCATTGCAGATTTCAGATTTTGTACCTGAGGTGGTGTTTACCTTTCTCCTCTGGTGCTATGCAGTGTACCTTCAAGTACCATGAACTCGTCAGTAGGGAAGGAGGCCCTAGGTGGACACCAGCTCAACTTCTCTGTGTTTAATGAGTTGTGTAGGTGTTGTCTTCAGCAACAGGAATTTACCATCAGTTTGTGGAGAGCAACCAATAGCCTTGGCAATAGCCTGGATTGTTTGGGGCTTCATTATCCCAAAACTCAATTAAATGTAACTCCTTGCCAGCACTGATGGTTTTATTTGGTGATAAGGGATGTCCAGTTGGGGCTGAATCTCCCCTGAAGATTCCATTTAGATCACTGTCATACATGTATTGTTTTAGGAAGCTTCTACTGTTTTAGATTTCCATATTTTCCTCAATTGGACATTAGTTTTAGCTGTCACTCCCATATTTCCTCTCTTGTTCTCCTCTTCCCCCCTCCTCCATGTTTGATCCTTCCATTCCATCTGCTCCCCTGATTTTGTCTATCCATAATTATATATCTATCCTATTTCCCATCCCTATGGGGATATATGTCTATATATCCCCCAGTACTCTACACCTAAACCTCTGTGACTATATGGATTATATCCTGCTTATCAAAATTAGAGAGCTAAGATCTATCCATATATTAGCAAATACTTAATATATTCATTTTTTGTCTGAGTTACCTCACTCAGGATATTTTTCTAGCTATATCCATTTACCTGTGAATTGCATTACTTAATTTTAACAGCTGTGTTATATTACATTGTGTAAATGTATCACATTTTCTTTATCCATTCATCTGTTGGCAGACATCTAGTCTGTTTCCAATTTCTGGCTTTTATGAATAGCGCATCAATGAACATGCATGAGAAAGTGTCTCTTAGTAGGATGTAGAGTTCTATGTGATATGTGCAAGACGGGTATAACTGGATCTTGAGGTAGATATATTCCAAGTTTCTAGAAGAGCCACCACAGTGATTTTCATAGTAGCTTTACAAGTTTGCACCCCACCAGCAATGAATGAGTTTCCCCTTTATCCCACTTCTCTGCATGAGCTGTCATTTGTCTTACAGATCTTGGCCATTCTGACTGCTGTAAGATAAAATCTCAAAATAGTTTTGATTTTCATTCTCTTGATGACTAAGGATGTTGAACATTACTATAAGTGCTACCACTTGCATTTTCTCAGTTGAGAAAACTCTATTTTAATCTGTTCTGCAATTTTTAGTTGGGCTATTTGTTTTCGTTATGTGTAGCTTTTTTGAGTTCTTTATTTATTTTAGATATTTGCCCTATATCAGATGTGTAGTTGATAAAAATTTTTCTCCATTCTGTAGCCTCCTGCTTTGTCTGAATGATGGTGTCCTTTGCCATATAGATGCTTTTCAGTTTCATGAGGTCCCATTTGTTAATCGCTGTTCTTACCTGTGCTATTGGCGTTTGTTCAGGAAGTTCTCTCTGTGACAATGAGTTCAAGAGGAATCACCACTTTCTCATCTATCAGGTTCAGTGTACTGGTATTATGTTCAGTTATTTGATTTGTATGAAATTGAGTGTTCTTCAGGGTGATAAATATGGATCTACTTGCATTCTTCTACAGGCAACCTTTTGGTTTGACCAGAACCATGTGTTGAAGATGTTGCTTTTTTGCCAGTGGGTATTTCTGGCTCTTTGTTTTGAAAAATCAGTTGTCCATAGGTATGTGAATTCATGTCGGGGTCTTCTGTTTGATTCCATCAATCAATGTGTCTGTTTTTATGCCAACACTGTGCTGTTTTTATTCCTCAGTAGTTTTTATTATTCAATAGTTTAAATTGCAGTTGAGAATAGTCATACCCACAGTTCTTTTATTATTCAAGGTAGATTTAGCTATCCTAATTTTCTGTGTGTGTGTGTGTGTGTGTGTGTGTGTGTGTGTATGTGTGTGTTTTTGCATGTGAAGTTGAAAATTGTCCACAAAATCTGTGAAGAAAAGTGTTGGAATCTGGATGAGGATTGCATTCAATCTGTAGATTGCTTTTGGTAGGGTGACCATTTTTTTTTTTTTTTTTTTGGTTTTTCGAGACAGGGTTTCTCTGTGTAGCTTTGCGCCTTTCCTGGAGCTCACTTAGTAGCCCAGGCTGGCCTCGAACTCACAGAGATCCGCCTGGCTCTGCCTCCCGAGTGCTGGGATTAAAGGCGTGCGCCACCACCGCCCGGCTAGGGTGACCATTTTTAGTATGTTAAATTTACCAATCCCTGAGCATAAGAGATCTTTCCCTCTTTTGATATCTCCTTCAATTTCTTTCTTTAAAGTTTTTATCATACATGTCTTTCACTTGATTGATTAGAGCAAGGATACTTTACTCCAAAGATACTTTATGTTTTTTGATGCCATTGTGAAAGCTATTCTTTCCCTGATTTATTTCTCAGTCTTGTTTTTTTTTCATTTGTATATAGAAAGGCTACTTATTTGAGAGCATTCATTTTGTATACTGCTACTTTGATATCAGCTGTAGAAATTTCCTGATGTAATTTTTAGCATCACTTGTATATACAATAATAGCATCTACAAGTAAAGATATTTCAAGTTCTTCCCTTTGTATCCCCCTGATCTCCTTCAGTTCTGTTATTGGTATAGCAAAGATTTCAAGTACTCTATTGAATAAATATGGAGTGGACAACTTTGTCTTGTTCCTGATTTTAGTGGAAATGCTTTGAGTTTCTCTCCATTTAGGTTGATATTGGCAGTGAGCTTGCTATAAATCATCTTATTATGTTAAGGTATATCTCTAGTTTCTCCAGGCCTTTTATTGTGAAAAGATATTGGACTTTTGTAGCTTGTGCATCCATTTTTATCTTTAAAATTTTTATTACAATTATATATATATGTGTGTGTGTATATATATATGCATGTTTACATCTGTGTCTGGGGACACACATGTATGTTTAGGTCACAGGGTGATTTACATCAGTCCAGTCTCTTTTTCAACCATGTAGATCCCAAGGATCAAACTCAAATTGTCAGGCAAAAACATTTACCATCTGAGCCTTCACATTGATCCTACATATCCTCAGTTTTCTTTAAGGGGCTGGGCACTGTGGGTTTGACCATGCTCCAGTGAGAATATGGGCAACACAAATTGGACTTTTTGCTGTGTGGGGAGGAGATAAAAGTGTGGGGGACAGACCTGTAAGGACTGGGAAATGAATATGACTGGGATGCATGATGTGAAAATCATAAATAATAAAAATATTATTGTAGCTAGAGTTTTCCTGCCTGGCCCACAGTCAGGACAAATCTCTCTCACCTGCCAGTCCCACAGCCACTCAGACCCAACCAAGTAAACACAGAGACTTATATTGGTTACAAACTGTATGGCCGTGGCAGGCTCCTTGCTAACTGTTCTTACAACTTAAATTAATCCATTTCCATTAATCTATACCTTGCCACATGGCTGGTGGCTTACCAGCATCTTCACATGCTGTTTGTCATCATGGCGGCTGGCAGTGTCTCCCTGACTCAGCCTTCCACTTCCCAGCTTTATTTTCCTCCTTGTCCCGCCTATACTTCCTGCCTGGCCTCTGGCCAATCAGTGATTTATTATTGACCAATCAGCAACACACTTGACATACAGACCATCCCACAACATATTATGGGTAAGAAAATATGTTAGGTTTTATCAAAAGCTTCTACTGCTTCTAATGAGATGATCATGTGGTATTGTCTTTCAGTCTGTTTATATGGTGGATTATACATATTGAGTTACATATGCTGAACCATTCCTGCATCTCTGGGATGAAGCCTACTTGAGGATAGTAGATGGCCTTTTTGATATGCTCTTTTATTAGGCTTACAAATATTTTATTGAGAATTTTTGTATCTATGTTCATAAGGGAAATTGGTCTGTAATTCTTTTTCTTTTTTGAGTCTTTTTGTAGTTGAGATATTAGGAGAACTGTGGCCTCATTAAAAAAATTGAGCAGAGTTTTTTTCTGTTTCTATTGTGGAGTAATTTGAGGAGCAGTGGCATTAAATTTTCTCTAAATTTTGGTAGAATTATTTGTTGAATTCATCTGGCCCTGGGCTTTTTTTCTGTTGGGAGACTTTTAATTACTGCTTCTTGTTTCAACATCGGTTAGAGTTCCATTTAAATTGCTTATTTGATCACATTTGTAGGTGGTACAGATCAAGAAATATATCCATTTCTGTTAGTTTCCAATTGAGTGGATTATGTATTTTTAATGTATGTCCTTATGGCTATCTGAATTTCACCAGCGTCCATTTTTTTGCTCCACCCTTTGTCTGTAATTTTGTTAATTTGAATCTTCTCCTTCTTCTTTTTATTTAATTTGGCTAAGGTTTTGTCAATCTTACTGATTTTCTAGAAATAAAAAACAAACAAACTACTCCTTGTTTCCTTGATTCTTTGAAATTTTTTTTCTGTTTTATTGATTTCAGCCCTGAATTTGATTATTTCTTGTCATGTACTCCATTGGGGCATTATTTTTTATTTTTTCTAGGGATTTAAAGTATCTCATTAAGTTACTAATATGAGATATCTTTATTTTTTTTTAAATACAGTCACATTGTGCTATGGACTTTCACCTTAGAACTGTCTTCATTGTGTCTAAGTTTGGGTATTCTGTGTTTTCATTTTTCTTTCAGTTATAAAAAGATTTTAATTTTTTTCTTGACGTACTTTTCATTTAGTGGTGGGTTGTTCAGTTTCCATGAGTTTGTAAGCTTCCCATTGTTTACATTGTTGTTGATATCCATAGTGGTCAGATAGGATGCATGGCATTATTTCCATTTATTTTTTTATATGTGTTGTGACTTTCTTTGTGTCCAAATATGTTGTTAACTTTTGGGAAGTTTCCAGGGGCTGCTGAGAAGAAGGTATATTCTCTTGTCTTTGGGTAAAATGCTCTATAAATATCTGTCAGTTCTATTTAGCTTGTATTCAGCTCTAGCATTTCTCTGTTTTTGGTCTGGATTATCTCTCTATTGGTGAGAGTGGGGGGTTGAAGTCATCCACTGTCACTGTGTGACAGTCAATATGTGATTTTTAGTTGCAATAGTGTTTCTTTTATGCTCTTGAGTTTGGTGCATAGATGTTTAGAATTGCAATATCTTTCTGTGATTTTTTTTCCTTTGATGAGTATGCATTGTCCTTCTCTATCTCTTCAGGTAAGTTTTTTCTAGGAGTCTGTTTTGTCAGATATTAAAATAGTTACACTGGCTTGTTTCTTGTACCCATTAACTTGGAATATCTGATTCTATCCTTTTACCCTGAGGTAGTATCTATCCTTGGTTTTAAGGTGTGTTTCTTGGATGCAGCATTAGGATGGATCATGTTTTCATATCCAATCTGTTAGGTTGTGTCTTTTTATTGGAGCATTGAGACCAGTAACATTGAAAGTTATCAGTGAGGAGTGCTTGTTGATTTCTGTTATTTTGCTGTAGTGGTATTTTTTTTAATCCTCTTTTGTTATGCTAGTCTGAGATCATGTATTCCTTGTAATTTTGTTAGTGTTGAAGCTCTTTAGGTTGAAACTTTCCTTCTAGCACCTTCTGTAGAGGTGAATTTGTAGACAGATACTTCTTAAATTTTGTTTTATTGTGGAAAGTTTTTCTTTCTCCATCTATTGTAATTGAAAGTTTTGCTGGGTATAGTAGTCTGGACTGACACGGTCTCTTGCAGTTTGTAGAACATCTGTCCAAGCTTTTCTAGCTTCAGAGTCTCTATTGAAAAGCAGTGTTGTTTTTTTCCCTAATATCACTGCCTTTTATTTTATTTTTATTTCCCTTGTAGATTTTAATATTCTTTCTTTGTTCTGTAAATGTGGTATTTTGATTATTATGTAGAGTGAGAAATTTATTTCTTGTCTAGTTTTTTGGTGTTCATTATGCTTCTTATACTCTAATAGGCATCTCTTTTAGTTCAGGAAATTTTTCTTCTATAATTTTGTTGAAAATATTTTCTGTGCCATGCATGTTCCCCAGATGATAGGTCAGAGTCCATGTGTTCTCACCAACTTGACCAAACTAGACCCTCTGAATGTGGGTGACATTCAGTTATGTGGCTAGATCTGTTTGGGGAGTCCCTGGCAGTGGGATCAGGACTTATCCCGGGTGCATGAAATGGCTTTTTGGAACACATTTCCTGCGATGGTATACCATGCTTAGCCTTGACTCGGGGGAGTGGCTTGGTCCTACCTCAACTTGGTATGCCAGACATTGTTGACTCCTCAAGGGAACCTTTACCCTCTCTGAGGAGTGGATGGGCAAGTGGGATAGGTGGAGGTGGGTGGGCAAGAGAAGGGGAGGGAAGGGGAACTGGGATTGGTATATAAAATGAAAAAAAAATTAAATAAAAAATCAAAAAAGAAAATATTTTCTGTGACTTTGACCTGGGTTTCTTCACCTTCTTTTATTCCTATTATTTATAAATTGTGTCCTTTCATAATGTCCCCAAGTTTATGGATATTTTGTGCTTGGATGTGTTTAGATTCAACATTTTCTTTGACAGAGGTATCCATTTCTTCTATTTTGTCTTTAATGGCTGAGATTCTTTCTTCTATCTCTTGTACTGTGTTGGTAAGGCTTGCCTCTGAGGTTCCTGTTGGACTTCCTACATTTTTCATTTCCAGTTTTCCCTCAGTTTGGATTTTATTTATTGCTTCTGCTACTTTCATGTCATGAATGATTTTATTCATTTCATTCCACTGCTTGTTTGCATTTTCATTAATAGATTTATTCATATTTTCTTTTAGGTTCTTGATTGTAGCTTGAGAGTTTTCTCCCCAGGTCCCGCCAAGTCCCGGCATTCCCTTAGCCCACTTATAAAATAAACATACAGACACTTATATTATTTAAACTGCTTGACCATTAGGTCAGGCCTATCATTGTCTAGTTCTTACTCTTATATTCAGCCCATTACTAGTACTCTATACTTTGCCACATGGCTCGTGGCTTACTGGTACCTTACGTCTTCTTTGTCTTAGCGGCGGCTGAGCACTTGATCATATTCAGCATAGCTTTTTTGGAAGCCCTTGTCCTGTGCTTAATCAAAATTATAGTGTTCGAGGTCAGCTGTAGTAGGGTTGCTAGGCTCTAGTGGAGACACAGTGTTACTGGCTGTTACTGTGTTTAAGTCTGGCATCCAGGTATTTGGGTGTGGAATGGTTTTAACTCTATGTGTGTTGATATCTGGTAAGTTTTCTGTTCCTTGGTTTTTGTTGCCATTTTTAGAGTGAGGGGAGCACAGGGCTTCAGTTGCCTGGTAATAGGTGCTTTTCAGTCTCTTCCAGGTGTGGCCACTGGGGTTACTGGGCAGAATTTGTTTCTGGGTATTGAGAGTTAGTAAGCAGAAATGAAGATGGACTAGAAAGGTAAGGGCTGCTTCAGAGAGAGTCTAAAGGAGGGAGGGGAGCTGGATCTACCATGAGCATCTGATTCTCTGGCCAGCATCACCAGTGGCCGAAATTTCCTAGGGTGTTGATGGCTGAGACAAAGGGATGGGGTGAGAGAGGAAGGTTGAAGAAAAGGACCTGCTTAGTTTCCTGGGAATAGCGGAGTGATGAAATTTTTCTCATGCTTTTTTTTTTTTAACAATTCATTTGAATTTTGAAACAAATTACTTCTTATATGAAATTTACCTCTAGGATATTGACTATAATTATATTGAACTTAATATACAGAGCAATTTGAACACATAGTACTTCTTAGACACTGAGTTGTTATTTAGTATCTCTGGGATATAGAATCTTACTGCCCATGGGTATGGGTACCAAATGGGTTGTTTTATCTGATTTTTTTTCTGTAAGTTTATATAGTTTTATATGTGATTGAAAAGTGTATTAATGGTTAAATTATATTCTTAATATTATTGAAAAGAGTTCTATTCAAGGTTATTTTTTCTATTTATTGAGGGCATAAAGATCCTATACATTTGACCTGATAAATTTATATTCATTAACATTCTTAAATGCCACACTAATTACAAGATTTGTACAATATTTATTTTTCCTTTTGACATTACTATCTAAAAGAAATTAAAGTTTCATTTCTTCTTTTCAAAATGTTCATGACAGTGACGTTATCAAGATAGAAGACAAGTTTCCAGCCTTTGCTTTCCTACAGACACAGTACATTCACAATGGTTTATATCTTAAGGTAACTATCCACATGGCAAGTTTAGAAACCATGTAAGAAGTTGCTCCAAATTAGTACAAAAAAGAGTCATACTGAAAAGACCACTTTTACTTATTTATATCAGCTTTCTCCAAACAAACTCAGCTCAGCTCAGGCTAAGACTGCCTTAGCCCTAATGATACCATTGGAGGGAAGGAACATGGACTGAGATTCCATTGCCCAGGGCATTCTGTGGGCTGCATGATGGGTAGATTCATAGACAATGCTGATGGCATTATCACAAATCATGCTCACCAGATGAGAAATAAGTAAAGATATTCACTGATAACCACTTTTTAAGAAAGGAAATTAAGACAACAAATCCATTAACCCTGGTATAAAAAAATAATAAAATATATGGGAAAAAGATAAAGGCATGAATGATTCCTGCACTGAGAATTATATATTACCTAATGAAACTTAAAAATTACAGATCAATAGGACAGGTCCATGTTTGTTACTGGAATAATTAACATGTTAAAATGGGTCACACTTTCACAATATTAATTTTACCAATAGTGGAACACAGGGCATCAGTCCATCTTCTAGAGTTTCATCAATTTAATTCTTTAGAAGTTTAAAGTTTTCATTATAAAGTTCCTTTACTTCATTAGTTTGTTTTGTTTTCAGGTGGCTACTGTGAATGGGGTTGTTCCCTAATTTCTTTCTCAGTGTGTTTGTTATTGCTGTATAGAAGGGTGTTGTTTTTACTTTAGCTGATTTTGCATTTGCCACTTTGTTGAAAATTTTCATCCGTGCTAAGAGTTTTCTTTTGGAGTCTTTGAGATTGCCTCTGTATGCTTATGTATAGTATCATATCATGGGCAAACAGATCATTGGAATTGCTTTCTTATTTGTATTCTTTTAATTTCCACATCTTGTCTTACTGATTTAGCAAGGACTTTGGGTACTTTATTGAATAAGAATGGAGATAGTAGGTAGCTCTTTGTTCCTGGGTTTAATGTAATAGCTTTAAGTTTTTCTTATTTAGGATGATTCTAATTATGAATATATATATATATATATATATATATATATATATATATATATATGTAAATTCTGTTGAAGTTATGCTTCTACCATTCCTATTCTATTACTTTCATCATGAACATACATTGAGTTTTGACAAAGGCTTCTCCTGGATCTATTGAGATGATCATGTGATTTCTATTTATATGATTTGTTTCATTTATCAATCAATCTTGAACCATCTTTACGTTTCTGTGATAAAGCTCTCTGACCATAGTAGATTCTCTTTCTGGTGTGTACCTGTATTTGGATTGCTGAGGAATTCTGCGTGTGCTCATCAGGATATTTATCTATAGTTCTCTGTCATTATTGTTGTTGTTTCTGTGTCTCTATCTACTTTCAGCACTAAAACAATACTGGCTTTGCCTAATCCCAGTAAAGCATGCTGCATATTCTCTCTCATATGTGGGTCCTAGGTTCTAATGTTTAGATTTGTGGTTTTAATTTAAAGTACTAATAGAAGCCATGAAGCAAGAAAGGAACCACTGGGTGGGGGCAAGAAAGCATAAAGGAGGGAGCTGGTAGAACATAGGTGTTATGAAAAGGCAAAGGAGAATAATAGGGAGGGAAGGTTTAAGTGAGAAAGGGAAGAAGAGAGTAGGACAGAGGAGGAATTGCAGGGAGGGGTAACTAATGTTAAAGTTGTTTAGAAGAAACACATATGGAAGCCTATGCTCTAAGCTTCCTAAAAGTTATACTCTGTATGAAAGGTTTAGTTGGAATTACTAGACATGGTGTGGAGGGATAATATTATTTCTAGAAATTATAGACTAGCAAACAAATAGCACAGCACTGGGTTTGAAATACCTTCCCTTGATCTGTTGATCAGAGGAGCCACAGAGATAACTAAGGCAATCTAGGGCCTTTCTATATCTCTTGGTTGCCTACCAGAAATGATGGCAAGATGCCATTGCTGAAGACATCACACACTTTGGAGAAATCAAGATTTTGACCTTTTAAGCCACCTCCCTGGTGGCTGTCTTTCATAGTACCTGAAGGTATTATTTAGGCTTTAAGAAGAGAAAAATCACCAGCAGTCTCACCTACCTGTGAATTCTGTGAGTTACAATAATGATCATCTTGGAATGATATGTATAATGGCATAATAATGACATAAATGGTATTATGGCAGGATGTGGCAAAAGTGGTAATGAATAACTTTTGCTTGGATATAAGGTTTGCCCCATAGAAAGAAACTCATGCCTGGATATGAACCCATGGCTAGGGAGGCTGTAGGCCCTAAAGGAGAACTTACTACCATTATGCTGCTAAATGAACATCATATCAAACCACATTCTGAATAGGTTTCCTTATACTCATAGCTTAGTGTACCTCTCATCCATCTACAAAGAGGATTCTTATTCCAATGGACAGTAGTTATTAACACAGAGATTGACAATTAATTAAAGGGCAAAATTTACATAGCTGTGGAGTGCTCATTCCCAAATGGATATCTATATCACTTTCCCCTGCAAGGCTCAGTTAAGATCATGGAAGGGGACGGGAAGAGTATAAGTGTCAGATATTTAGGGAAGTCTATTTTGAAAACTATATCTGGACATGATAAGGTCATTGTGTTCATGAGCTCATAGAAGACATGCCTATGTGTGCAAGATTCGCACAACAGAAAGCCAGTCAATATTCTGGCATGAATTGAGGAGGGGCTTATGAGACACTCCCCACCCCTAGATGAAAGCTATTGGCAGCAGATGGCTTCTGTGGAAGGAATAAACAGTTTTATTTAGGAGTGGGGTCCTTCATAGATTGCCTGTGCTCCAGTATATGGCTCTATATAATGTCTATATGGGCAACACTAACTGGTTTCAGTGATTACCATATATGTTATAAATACACACACACACACACACACACACACACACACACACAAATATATATATATATGATGAGATGATAAACTTGCAAAGAGGTCCTGGTGGGTACGAAATACAGGAGAAGTTGGAGAGGGCAATTGAGGAGAAAGATAGATATGATCAAAATACATTCTACATACTATGAAATCCTCAAAAAACAGATAAATAAAATACAATTTTAAAGATTGGCCACAGTATGCAAAACCACTTGCTGTGCAATCTGTATCAACGTCTCAGTGGAATTGTTTTGACAAAATAGACCGAAACAGACAAGCAAGCAAACAGAAACAAACAAACCTGATTCCTAAGGAATCAATCATAAGGCACTCCAAATAATCACAGCAATCTTGGCAAAAAACCAGTGATTGAAACATCGAATTTGGGGATTTAAATATGTATTACCCAGGTACAAAATTTATACAGTATCACACTTATTTTCCTGTTTAGAACTGTTGTATTGGCTAGAATGTTGTACACAGAACATAACAGAGATCACAGAAATAAACTCACAGATGTATGGCCAACTATCTCTGCCAAAAATCCACAAGGAAAAAGCACAGTCTTTTTAAAAAGCGCTGTTGTGAAAGATATCCATAAAACAAAAGAAGAAAGTCAACTTGGCAAAAGGTTTGTCAGTCTTGTTAATATTTTCAAAGAACCAGTTCTTAATTTTTTGATATTTATATTGTGTATTTTTTATATTTCACTTGGTAGCACTGATTTTTTATTATCTCTTCATATCTACTTTTTTGGATATTTATTTCACCCTAAGACCTTCAGAGTATCATTAAGTTATTATTTTTGATATAGTTAATTTTTTCATGTAGACACTTGGGACTATAAACTTACCCCAGGACTGCCTTCATTTGGACCATTGATTTTGGTATTTTTTTTTTAATTTTAGTTTTAATAAAAATCAGGGAGTTTTAAAATTTCCTTCTTAAATCATAGAAAATGTAGAAATCATGCTGGCACTGACCTCAAAGCTTCATTCCTACTGGCTAGCTTTCATATCACTGGGAAGTGTTATGTAAACTACCAGGGGAGAAAATTAATCATCCACCTTACCCAGCTGTGAACCCCATGTGTTAAAATCATAACTAGCCTGGAAGACATACTCAGTGGTGAAATAGTGACACTAATGTCATTGAGGCACTAATCACTTTCTGGTTTTATTTGAGACCTATTCCACAAGATGAAACTCATATCTGGCACTGGGATTGTGTCCCAAGAATCTGTGGGTAGATAGTTCATAAACCCTAGGAAAGAATGTACTGCAATGATTCTTATAAATGGACATAGTATTAAATTTACTCCTCATGACTTACCATTATACCCATAGATGAGTATATATCTCTCAATCACCATTAATGACGGGTTTTTTTTTTTTTTTTTGAAGTAAATGGTGATTACCACAGAGTACTACAACTGGTCGAGATACAAGAGAACAAGAAACTGGAATTCTCAGTCATAAACGGGTCTCTATATCACACCCCTCCTCCCAAGGCTCCGGGATTATTGAGGAAGATAGTATAGAAAGATTGTAAGAGCCAGAGATGATGTCTAACTACAAGGAATTAATGTTTCCGGACACAACTGAGCAGTTGCACATACGAGCACACAGCAGTTATGACAACATGCATAGAACTAACTCATGCAATCTCAAGCCAGACAAAATCTCACTCCCAGCTAAGGAGCTATTGGCAACTGATACATAGCTATTGGGATAGAAAGAGTGAATTTTATTTAAGAATGTGGTCCCAGGTAGGTCAACCATGCTCTACTATAAGTTCCATACCCAAGAGTTTTTGGAAAGTACAAATTGGACTTGATGTTTTATTGTTATTCTTGTTTTGTTTTTAAGACATACATTGATGTGAGTAGCAAACATTGGTGGATCTGAGGAGAGATGGAGGAAGGGGGAAATATGATAAAAAATAGTGTCAGAACTAATAAAAAAATAAAGCCACACCATGACCAAATCTTTGCCACCTTATATTGAACTCATTAGGAAGGAGTCAATTTCCATTACTTGTCTTGCCTCGAAAATGTCAGCTCTCTATAATGAGCTTTTAGTTCAATCTGAAATACTGTTTAGTTCAAGTCTAACTCTCCAATGCCACATTTTCCGATACAGAGCAGAATACGAGGGAAGGACTAATAGAGGATCAAATATAAGCCCATGCAGCTGAAGGTCTGAAGACATCCTCACAGAGTGAAACTTTAGTCACACCAGATGTGTCAAATAGTCATCACAACAGTCCCAGCTCATAATTTCTTTCTTGGAAATATATTGAACTCAACTTGAAAAATGTAAGCTTCATATTCTTGAAAGGAAGAAATAAGAAAATACATTGTTGTTCGTGTCTTATTTTCTAAAACATTTCAAGACTTCCTGGTTTTTCTCTTGTGGTAAAAAGGATGTAAATACATGCAAACACATCCACACATATGTGTGTACACATTCATATGCATACACACACAGAAGCACACACACATGCACACATATACATGCAAGTACACAAATGCACATGCACACATATAGAGATACCACATGTACAAACATACACACACACACACACAAGCACACACATGCACATATACACATAAAGAGATACCATACACACAGATACACAAAAGAACACACACACACACACACACACATATGTGACAAATAATGAGATTATTTATGAGACTATTAAAACTATTTCTTTCTGAATTTTAACTGTTAATAATTTACTTATAAAAGATTATGTTTCCATAAATTAATGTTTTAAGATTATAAACAAATGCATGTTCCTTATCTGCAGATTTAATTTGTGTAGTTTATTCACATAACTAGATCCCTACAGCCTGGTTCAAACTTCAGTTCGATGTATTCTCTCCCTTGTTGTTCAGACTACACACACTGCTCTATCTTAAGTCACAAATCACAGATGATTGGCATGATCAGTCACCAATCACAGCCCTCCTTTCAGTGTCCACTTTGTGATTGGTTGCTACAGTCTACCATTTGTTCCTGAACAGACAGTAAAACAAGCAGCTGTTTTGTTTTCTCCAAGAGAACAGTTTATGCGATATTTAACATTAATGCGTGCACTGAAATAGAAAATTTCACATGTATAATTGCGTATTACGTATCATTGAAGTAGACATTTCAAACAAGAGAAGAGTGCAACAAAAATTAAAACTGACAACAGCAAAAGTGAAAACTGGATAATATACAAGTCAAAGCAAAGTATTTGACTATGGTAATAGTCACTCCACTTTTTAAAAAAAATAATTTATTTATTTGTATTTTATGTACATTGGTGTTTTTGCCTGCCTATGTGTTTGTAGGAGCATCCCCTGGAACAGGAGTTACAGACAGTTGTGAGCTGCCATGTGGGTGCTGGGAATTGAACCTGGGTTCTCAGGAAGAGCAGTCAGTGCTCTTAACCACTGAGCCATCTCTCCAGCCCTGTCACTCCACTTGTAAGGAGACCTGTTTCAGAGAAAATGAACTCACTGATATAAATGAGGAAAGTGTGAGAGATAGATGAAGATGTCCCAGAGGAAGCTATGCTCAGAGAGCTTCATTTAAAGTCTTGCTCAGAGACACTGCAAGACCTCAAAAGTGCTAAAGATAAACTACTTGAACCTGTTCCAAACACAAAAAGGATCACCTCAGTGCACTTTATGTCATACGGATGGAATTAGAAAAGTAATGTTCAAAACCCTTTGATCAGTGTTCTACAAAGAAAATATCAATTTTCAGTGTTTCTAAAGTTCTAAAATTAATATGCTGAAGAAATTATGATTTTTTACTTCCATTTTACACTCATTTATTATTGACAGAAAAGTGTTTTTAATGTTTACACAAAAAGTTTTCAAGATCAGAGGACAGAATCCATACACTGTCTTGTGCACTCATACTACTGAGGCATCACCTCCACTCTTTGTGCACCCCCAAACCACGGTGCAGTGTGAGCACACCCTTTGCATACACCTGTGTTCCTGTCATGCATTTCAAACAATCCCTCCCCCCGTCAAGGTCCCTTTTTGTTCTGTCCACTAGTCTGTGTGGGCACTCAGTGTAACTCACCATTTTGATCCTCTTTGCTATAGCTTAGGTCCATGAATACTTCATATGATCAGCATCATCCAACACCTACACTTTTTGTATGCATTATCCTGCTTAGAACACCGCTGCTGAGATTCACATGTTTTGGCGCACCTAAAACTGTGTCCTTTGGTTTTTTTTACTCTTCTACGTTCAAATGTAATTATTTATATACCCACTTCATAATCGGCGTGACTTCTAGTTTATATGGATATACTTTAAATTTGGGCATATTGCTTTATTATTCAATCCATGCTGGCCTTCAACTCAACCTTCCTAGGTTTGAGACAGCATATGCCTCTATTCTCAGTGACTAGTATTTTTTAATGCAAATAAACTGCTTAAAATATTTTGTTCAAGTATTTAATTTCCACATATGATTCATTTCCTTTATACAAACTAAAAATGGGATTAGCAGACCATTGGATAAGTGGCATTTAATATTGTTTTTAAAGTATTTGAAAAAATGTAAATTTTTAAAGAATTCACTACTGCATATAGATTCACATTTACATCTCTATCAGCATCTGAAATCATCAGTTTTTAAAAATTAGTCCTAATCAATGATACTCATTGGAGACGCTTGTATTTCCTTTTCTCTGAAGAGTAAAGACGTAAGTATATTTGAGTATTTATTTACTTGGCACTTGCATATCTCATGCTCAACCAGCCAAAGTTATGCTCTTTGAAAGCATACTGAAAGTAGACAAATTCTTCCAAATGTTTTTGTTTCTTGACACATTTAGGAACTTGTGCAATTACGTAGCATATAGGGATTAACTGAACATGTCCTCAAGGTTTGACCGCAAGTGACTGTGCTGCTGGTCTCCCACGTTAACAAGTAAAGAGGCTCCATCCGCTGTTACTCACCTTCAAAAGGAGGCAGCATAGAACCTAAGTTGAATCGTATTTTAAGCGTGAATCGTGGAAAAGCACTTTTTAGCAATTTGAGGGTCAAATTACTATTCCATGGTTTGTAAATCTCATTTTGAGGACATTTAGAAAAATCAAAATATATGAAATATGGAACATCATGCAATTATTTTTCTTTAACATCTCCTGGATTAAAAACACTTATTCACACCAGGCTGTTTTTTATGTGCTATAACAGACAACCATAAAATTATAAAGTCAATACATTAATTTAATTCACATGCAGCAAAATAGACCAATGGTGTATTATTGATTAGGGATATACATACAAGTGTACATTTATTTCACTTATCTAATACAAATAGCCTCTAGTAGATAACACATTGAAGGACAAAAGAACACTTACACTTAAGGAAAATATAAGGTAGCTTATTTAAATGACATGAACATATCTGTAGTCAATAACACTAATGCAGAAGTTAGGTGACACATTTCACCTTAGCTGATTTTTTTTGTATGTGTGTGTGTGTTTAATTATTT
The DNA here is from genome assembly GCF_949786415.1 of Peromyscus eremicus. Taxonomy (NCBI): domain Eukaryota; kingdom Metazoa; phylum Chordata; class Mammalia; order Rodentia; family Cricetidae; genus Peromyscus; species Peromyscus eremicus. Next base: position 21,546,283 of record NC_081424.1, on the reverse strand, counting down.
CTTTTATTTTGACACCATATTATATCTTTTTCTCTCCCCTTTTCTCCCTTCTATATAATCTCACTGCCCTCTTTCAAATTCATGGCTTCTTTATTTGTTTTTACATTAATTGTTGTTACACACATATATGTATAAGTATAGACACTATAATCCTAATGCATGGTACTCTGTATGATGTTACTTGTATTCATGCTTCCAGGGTGGAGTCAAGTCCCAGTGGGGACGTGTGCAACACACTCCTGCAGGCTCAGGGAACACTGGGGAATAGGGCATGAAAAGATTGTAAGAAAATGAAGATCGAGGTGTTTGTCGTGGGATTGTATCTCCTAGTAATCTCAGAAGCTTCCCCACATAAAGCCTCACAACACGACCCTAAACATGAACTGCAAAAGGACAACATCAATAGACATGCTAAAGTGGATGGGGAAAAGCCCACAAGGATTCAACCCTACACCAAGAACTACAGGCAACTAAGAAAGACCGAGGGAAGGAGAAGTCATCTTCCCCAGGAAAGAGCACACCAGCTGACTTTTAAAATCAACTGAGCAATGTCCCACATGGACTGGGGCTTTTGTTTTGTAATAAGCCACTTCTATCAGCTTCAATAAGCCTCAGCTCATTAACAGGCAATTGGAAAATCTATATTACTTTCAGGAACATCATAATGTAATTAAAACACCTAATGATTTGAGTACACTCTGCAGACATTTATTTATTTTAAATTAAAGTTTGTTCCTGCCAACACAGAAACTCAAAAAGCAAACTTCCTCCTGAATGTATTGAACTTGGATGCTCCATAGTTAATCTTTATCTGCTACCCAAAGTATTGAAATGTAAAACTGAAGTTGACACAAATGCAATGTGTATTTCACATTAAATATAAAGCTCTTAATATTTTCTAAATTTATCCTTGCATTTGTATTGTGACATAACTTTATAAATATTCAGTATTTAGTTTACAAAGTGACTGTGTGACTTTCCAGTTGTGTTACAGAGCCCATGTACAATAGTGGCTGTAACACATGTTTCTACAGAGAAATGCAACAGCTCCAGAAAAAAAAAAGAAAGAAAAAAAGAAAGAAAAAAGGACAGCTGTTATTCTGTTATTCATGTCTTCAGAAGTTGTAGTGTCAGTCTGTTAATATGACAACTTATAAATAAACACTTCTTATTTTTTTGTGTGCTGGGCCACCATAATTAGTAACACAACAAATTAGGCCAGAATAAGATATCAACAGAGCAAAACATGGTATTTTTAGTCCCTTTCATGAGACCAGACATATTAGTTTTAATAGCTGTTCAGTGTTTTTACAGAATGTCTCCAAGAATATTTACTTCCCCATTATAAAGTCATGTAGTCTATTTGACTTTATTTCACATGCTTGAACAAATGTAGTCATAATTTTATTGAGCTAACATGAACGAATTTTCTACTGTACCATTGAACAAACAGTTTTCCTAATAGTACTACTAAATAATAGTATTTAGAAGCTATTTTTTGTTAGAAGTGGACGTGATGAGTCTTAGTGTTATTTTGAATTCAAATAAATGTTGAAAATTTGGTCAAAGGATACATTTAACCTTTAAGACCATAAGTTAAACAACTCTTGCATGTAGGAACAATATCAAGAGCTACAAATAAGATAAAATGTGTATTTAATTGAACAATAATTGCAATGTAGAAAATGAAATAAATCAAAATAATATTATTTGTCAATTCAATTATCTCATACATATCTGTTCTTCCATGTTGTACACTGGTACTGCGTAAAGAGTGAAAGTGATTTTGAGCATTAAGGAGCTTCCAATAAAAAGAGAAATTGAAGAAAAATTAAAATATGGCCATAATTATAATATACACAGGGCCAACATGTGTCTGTACTAGGTCCTCTGCATATACATTATGGCTTCCGATTTAGTGTTATTATGGGATGCCCGAGCACATGAATGAGTGGATCTCTGATTCTTGAGCCTTCTCTTGGGCTCCTTTCCTTCTGTTCATCTTGTCCAACCCTAATGTGATAGGTTTTGTTTTATCTTGTTACATTTTATTTTGTTATATTTTTATTATTATCATCCTTTAGAAGCCTGTTTGCTTTCTAGTGACAGAAAGAGTAGAACCAGAAGGGAGGGGAGGTGGGAAGGAACTGGGAGGAGCAGAGGGAAGGGAAAATGTATCAGGGTATATTATGTGAGAAAGGAAAAATCTATTTTCAAATCAAAGGAAAAAATATAGTCATAATAAATGTGAAGTCAATATGGATACTAATACAACCAGCTGTATCAAATGCTATGTGAGGGTAGTCATGAAAATGCTTAAAAAACAATGATAGTAATGTAAGTTGACACTCTGGCAATATGGAGAAATCTGAAAATATTTTTGACAGACATTAGTTTTGAATACTGTCTAAACTTGAAGAATAATTTAGATTTAGGTAGGTGTAAGAGGGAATGGTAAATGATAGATATAGTGTACAATACATGCTACAATAACAAACAAGGGAATATTTATATTCCTAGGCAGACAGAAATGAAACAATGATTTTAAATAAAATGAATAATGGTTGTAGTGCAATGGCACAATTTTAAATTTGAAAATATTCACAGAATGTTAAAATAAATAATTTAGAAATACAAATATAGACCACCCTGACCTCAGCACATCCCATAGGTAGGACAGACTATAAGTAGAAGGTTATGTGGAAAGGGTGGTGTAGAGATTGAGGGAGTGGCCAACCAATGACTGGTCTAGCCTAAAACCCATGCCAGGATAGTAAGCCCACCCATGACACTGCCAGGAGCACCAGAGACCTAGGATAGAACCAAACATGACTGGAGGGGGGGAAATGTCAATGTAACAATTACTAATGATATCCTGCTATACGCATAGATTGGTGTCTAGCCCAATTGTCATCAGAGATGCTTCATCCAGCAACTGACAGAAACAGATGTAGACCCATAGTCAAATATGAGGCGGAGCTCAGGGAATCATTCAGAAGACAGGGAGAAAGAAATGCAGGAGCCAGAAGGGTCAAAGACACCACAAGAAAACCCATAGAATCAACTAACTCATAGGGCACACAGACACTGAACCATCAACCAGGGGGCCTGCATGGGACTAACCCAGGCCCTCTGCTTATATGTTACAGTTGTGTAGTTTGGTATACTCGTGGGACTCCTAACAACGGGAACAGGGCTGTCTCTGACTCTTTTATTGGCTTTTGGGACCCTACTCCTCATACTGAGTCACTTTGCCTCCAGACTTAATACACGGGGAGGTGCTTAGTCTTATAGCAACTTGATATGCCACGTTTTGTTGATACTTATGGGAGACCTGTCCTTTCTTAAACATAAAAGAAGGAGGAGTTGATTGGGGGTGAGAACAGAGGGGGTGAGGGGAGGGACTGGGAGGAGACGAGGAAGGGGAAACTATAGTCAGAATGTAAAATAACTAACTAAATAAATTAATTTAAAAAAGAAATACAAATATATGTTAAAGCACAGGAAAGGGATTAAAATGTATGTCTGCTATAAATAAAATAGGAACTGGACCTTTAGATTAAAATAGAACGAACAAATACATGTAAAGAGGAGGCATTTATATTTGTTAGTTGTAAAAATGTCCCATGAGCTGGTGAGCAAAATTAGATATGAGGTTAAAAAAATAGAAAAAAAAAAAGATAAAAGTGCATGTGAAAGTTTGAGATCTGTATGAATTGAATTTTGGTGTGTGGCAGATGTATAAAACAACCATGCAAAATATCTGAAGTCAGTATGATCAAAACATTACATTCATGACACTGTTTAATAGATAAAGCTTTGATGGATAGCATAGCTTCAAATACTTATCAAAAGTGAGATTACTGAAATTAATAAATTACCAAAATATAAAAGACAGCAACTCAAAGCTTAAGAGAAGAAATTTAAAACAGTAAAACTAATCACTTATGAAACATTAAGATAAAAACTTAATTAGGTGAAAAATAAACCAAGGGCTGAGTGTCAACGCCACTGCTAATGTACTTGATGAAAGAATGAATACCCGTGTTTGATAGTCAAGCCTATGTTAAAATGACATGGCAGTGTGATCCCAGAACTTAGGAAATAAGAAGGACTAGGTCGCTGGGGTGTGGTGGTCAGCCTCCCTAACCTATGGTGAGTCCAAGGCACTGAGAGACTGTCTCACAAACTAAGGTGCATGGCTCCTAGGAGATGACAATGAAGATTGACATCTGGTTTCAGGATGCATGGGCACACATGTGCGTGCGTGCTTGCAAGTTCACACACATCCCAACTTAAGTGCACATGCCCATTCACAAAACAAGACATAATATAGAAGAATCATCAGTAAATCTAAACTTGTGAGCAGGATGATCCGTTTCTTGAAACAGTAAGTGACATTAAATTTATTTTATCCCTCTCACCAGAATGTACAGTTTTTATATATTAAGGAAACAATATGTCAATTGAGCTAAAAGCTTAAAAAAATCACTGTATAAGATTATACACAGATTCTAAATAGATATGTTGTTATAGGAGAATGTGATTAATTCTTCAGAACACAGAAAAAAAAACTAATGCCAATGTGGAATAAACAATGAAAAATTGAAGTTATTTTCTTAAGCATTTTGTCATTGACATGTCATCAGATATGTGGAGTACCATAACTAAAAAATATACATAAGAGGTTTTTGGAGAGAAAGTGGAGAATGTTAATTATATTTTAATCTCTAAATAAAAGAAATAACTTAAAAAAAATAACAATTCCTGAAATGTTCAACACAAATCACAAAATATACTGGCATTAGTCTTGTGTTAAACACGCAGTATAATCGTATAAAGGTTGTTAAAGGAATCTGAGGTTAGGCTATCATTGGAGAATTTATTTACTCAGTCAGTCACATGAAGAAATCTAATGAGAAAGAGCACAATAACATCATCTCTGTGTATCCTGAGAGATATTTGGCAGACCTCAAAATTCATTTCTCATAAATGGCTGAAATGAAAAATGAAATAAGATATAAAAGATAACTTTTACATGCTTACAAAGCATTATTATGGTGTGGATTGATTCAGTATTTTACATACCAGATACTTTGAGTTTTGTTTTACATGTTTCATAGTATATGTCATCTATCACATAATTACATATAAATAGAAAAGATAAAGGTTTATGTAGTATACTGAAGTGAGAATTTGACTTAGTAGGTATTATAAAGCATTCAACATTTTAAATAAAGGATAGGAAAATATGAATAATACATAATAATAAATTTAGAGGGCAATGCATAAGATCAAAGAGAACTGGAAAGCATAGTTGGACAAATTATTGGTGTTTCCATTTTTGGATCATAATATCTTAAAAACCAACCACTGAAGATTTAAAATAAAACTAAAATGCAGTAAAATAATTTATTATGTAAGAAGAATACACACTAGTGCACAAAATAATTTATTAACATACAATAACTACTTAAAATCTCATAATTACTTTATAAATATATACTTAGAAACAAAATTAAGTTTAAGGGTACATTTTAAAAGTAATCAATAGACATGATCAATTATTTTTTTGTGAAATGAAGAAATGAACTGACATTTCTGTCAATAGTTTGGTAATAACAAATATGGTGATATTTAAATTAATGTAGGCTGAGGGTGTGGCTCACCTAGCACAATGCCTGGGATTCAATTGCTAATGCTCTAATGAAAAAAAAACATTTGAATTTTCATTCAACATTAAAAATTACTATAATCCAAATTAATCAGTGTATTCAGTGTTGCTGAAGAGAGAATATTAATGATTTTACAGTGTCCAAAAGCATACAAAAGAAAAGAAGAATGAATAGGGGCATTTTCTGTTTTTCAACAGAAAGCTCTAATTGAATTCAGTGGTTTATGAGAGAAACACACACACACACACAGTGAGAGAGAGAGAGAGAGAGAGAGAGAGAGAGAGAGAGAGAATGAGAGAGACAGAGACAGAGAGAGGAAGAGAGAGAGAGAGGAGAGAGAAAAATGAACAGGAAAGGAGTAGAGGAAAATGTAAAATGTTGGTGGTTCCTGAGGGAGTGGACTGGGGAATTCAGAGGTGCACATGATCAAGATACATCTTTTATATATATGAAAATAACAAAAAAAGTAAGACATACCTTATTGTTAAAATCAGCTAAAAGATGGTTATCTTATTAAAATAAATTATTAACCTTATACTTGGTGATTCTAACATTAACAGAGATAAAACTCCCAAAAAAGGGCATAGAACCACGAAATATTGCATGCTGCTATATTTATTCATATGTAGAGGCTATCATGTGACTTGAAGGAAGACTGAGAGAACCTTGATATGTATACTACATGCTTTAGAGATTAAAAAGCATCACAGGTAATAATTAAGTAAAGAAGAAATAAGAGAACCCAAGAAACATTCAGTTAATGCACAATAAGATGAAATCTAAGGGTGAAGAGCAATGGACATACAGGAAGTAGCTAACAATATTTTGATCTTATTGGTAAGTATAATAAATGTAAGTAGTCTGGGTTTGGTGCCACAAACCTTTAATTTCAGCACCCCAAAGGCAGAACCAGGAGAATTTCTGTGAGTTTATTGACAGCTTGTTCTACATGGTGAGTTCCAGGACAGTCAGAGCTACATAGGCCCTGTCACACACATACACACACATACAAAAAAAAAGAAAAAAAGAAAGAAAAAGAAATGAGAAAGAGAAAAATAAAAAATAACTAATTAAATATAAATGGACAAAACAGTTCAATTAAAACTTCTAAATTATAACATACATATGCAAGAAGAAACTATGTGGAATGTTCATGAATCTCAATTTAAATATAAAGACAAAAATAACACAGGAGATTAGAATTATTAAAACATGCTAAAACTAATCCAAAGAAATTAGACATATAGTGCATAATTATTACCCATAGCCATCTTACTTTGCCATATGATAGAATACCAGAACATTCATCTGTAACACAAATTGCTAAATGGTCTTATTAATAGAAAACCCAGAGCCAGACATTGGGATAAAAGCTGAAAGATCAGAGAGACAAAGCCAGCCAGCCACACGTTCTTAGCTCTATGAAACCCCCAGTCGAGAGAGAGAGAGAGAGAGAGAGAGAGAGAGAGAGAGAGAGAGAGAGATCCTGTTTCCTCATGCTTTATATACCTTTCTGTGTCTTGCCACATTACTTGCTGAGATTAAAGGCCTGTGTCACCACTGCCTGGTTCTGTTTCTCTCATGTAGCCCAGTGTGGCCTTGAATTCACAGAGATCCAGACAGACCTCTGCCTTTCAAGTGATAGGGTTAAAGGAGTGTGTCACCACTGCCTCTCCTCTGTGTCTAATTTAGTGGCTGGCTTTGTCCTCTGATCCCCAGATAAGCTTTATTGGGGTACACAATATAGGACCATATTCATCTTACTATTTTTTTCAACCCAGGGCCTCATGTTTGCTAGACAAATCTATATATGAGCTATACATATCCTTGTACAAACTTCTGCTCCTTTGAAATGATGCAGTGTTTCCTGGATTCAAACAGGCAGTCATACATAGGAATCACAGCAAATGAGCCAGCATGCACAAGACCTCTGCAGGTTTAGACCAGACAAGATTCTAGCATGGAGTGAGGGCTCACACTGATGAAAATGGGAAAAAATACATTTTTTTACTTATCTATCTATCTATCTATCTATCTATCTATCTATCTATCTATCTGTCTGTATGTCTGTCTGCCTCCCTGACTATCTATTGTTGTGGGATGGTCTGTATGTCAAATGTGTTGCTCTGATTGGTCAATAAATAAAACACTGATTGGCCAGTGGCCAGGCAGGAAGTATAGGTGGGACTAACAGAGAGGAGAATTGAGAGAACAGGAAGGTGGAAGGAGACACTGCCAGCTGCTGCCATGATAAGCAACATGTGAAGATGCCGGTAAGCCACAAGCCACGTGGCAAGGTATAGATTTATAGAAATGGATTAATTTAAGATGTAAGAACTAGATAGCTAGAAGCCTGAGCCATTAGGCCAAACAGTTTAAATAATATAAGCGTCTATGTGTTTATTTTATAAGTGGGGTGTTGGACTGCCAGGGCTTGGTGGGACCTGGAGAGAAAACTATCCAGCTACAATCTATCTATCTATCTATCTATCTATCTATCTGTCTGTCTGTCTGTCTGTCTGTCTGCCATGATATAAGTGTGGTAGTCAGAGAACAACTTGTGGGAACTGAAAAGCATCACAGGTAATAATTAAGTAAAGAAGAAATAAGAGAACCCAAGAAACATTCAGTTAATGCACAATAAGATGAAATCTAAGGGTGAAGAGCAATGGACATACAGGAAGTAGCTAACAATATTTTGATCTTATTGGTAAGTATAATAAATGTAAGTAGTCTGGGTTTGGTGCCACAAACCTTTAATTTCAGCACCCCAAAGGCAGAACCAGGAGAATTTCTGTGAGTTTATTGACAGCTTGTTCTACATGGTGAGTTCCAGGACAGTCAGAGCTACATAGGCCCTGTCACACACATACACACACATACAAAAAAAAAGAAAAAAAGAAAGAAAAAGAAATGAGAAAGAGAAAAATAAAAAATAACTAATTAAATATAAATGGACAAAACAGTTCAATTAAAACTTCTAAATTATAACATACATATGCAAGAAGAAACTATGTGGAATGTTCATGAATCTCAATTTAAATATAAAGACAAAAATAACACAGGAGATTAGAATTATTAAAACATGCTAAAACTAATCCAAAGAAATTAGACATATAGTGCATAATTATTACCCATAGCCATCTTACTTTGCCATATGATAGAATACCAGAACATTCATCTGTAACACAAATTGCTAAATGGTCTTATTAATAGAAAACCCAGAGCCAGACATTGGGATAAAAGCTGAAAGATCAGAGAGACAAAGCCAGCCAGCCACACGTTCTTAGCTCTATGAAACCCCCAGTCGAGAGAGAGAGAGAGAGAGAGAGAGAGAGAGAGAGAGAGAGAGATCCTGTTTCCTCATGCTTTATATACCTTTCTGTGTCTTGCCACATTACTTGCTGAGATTAAAGGCCTGTGTCACCACTGCCTGGTTCTGTTTCTCTCATGTAGCCCAGTGTGGCCTTGAATTCACAGAGATCCAGACAGACCTCTGCCTTTCAAGTGATAGGGTTAAAGGAGTGTGTCACCACTGCCTCTCCTCTGTGTCTAATTTAGTGGCTGGCTTTGTCCTCTGATCCCCAGATAAGCTTTATTGGGGTACACAATATAGGACCATATTCATCTTACTATTTTTTTCAACCCAGGGCCTCATGTTTGCTAGACAAATCTATATATGAGCTATACATATCCTTGTACAAACTTCTGCTCCTTTGAAATGATGCAGTGTTTCCTGGATTCAAACAGGCAGTCATACATAGGAATCACAGCAAATGAGCCAGCATGCACAAGACCTCTGCAGGTTTAGACCAGACAAGATTCTAGCATGGAGTGAGGGCTCACACTGATGAAAATGGGAAAAAATACATTTTTTTACTTATCTATCTATCTATCTATCTATCTATCTATCTATCTATCTATCTATCTATCTATCTGTCTGTATGTCTGTCTGCCTCCCTGACTATCTATTGTTGTGGGATGGTCTGTATGTCAAATGTGTTGCTCTGATTGGTCAATAAATAAAACACTGATTGGCCAGTGGCCAGGCAGGAAGTATAGGTGGGACTAACAGAGAGGAGAATTGAGAGAACAGGAAGGTGGAAGGAGACACTGCCAGCTGCTGCCATGATAAGCAACATGTGAAGATGCCGGTAAGCCACAAGCCACGTGGCAAGGTATAGATTTATAGAAATGGATTAATTTAAGATGTAAGAACTAGATAGCTAGAAGCCTGAGCCATTAGGCCAAACAGTTTAAATAATATAAGCGTCTATGTGTTTATTTTATAAGTGGGGTGTTGGACTGCCAGGGCTTGGTGGGACCTGGAGAGAAAACTATCCAGCTACAATCTATCTATCTATCTATCTATCTATCTATCTATCTGTCTGTCTGTCTGTCTGTCTGTCTGCCATGATATAAGTGTGGTAGTCAGAGAACAACTTGTGGGAACTGATTTTCTCCTTTCACCATGAGGATCTTGGGGATCAATCAGGTCACAAGGCTTGGAAGCAAATGTCTTTACACAAGGAGACATCTCCTCAGTCCCTGGACTTATAACTATGACATATTGTCCACTGATAAACCCTCCTGTACCTCTTTTCTCCTTTCCCAACCTTGGTATATATTAGAAAACTAGAAAGAAGAATTTTAATGTCCATCCTCAAAAGAAAGTCTGAGGAAATAAATGTTTCACCTGGTTTAAACATTATACAAGCTATAAAATATCAAATGAGCACATGGAATCCCATTAATATGTGTAATTGTGTCTTATGTATCAATTACAAATGACTTTAATTGATAAAATCTAGCACGATTACAATAATATCAGGCAGATTAGATCCAGGAAGATATATCACTAGCAATAATAAGATGAATTTCATCATAGTAGAATCAGAAAGTAATGAAGAGTACATAAAAATCATGGCATCATGTACCTTGTAAGAGACCTTAAAATAAATGAAGTTGCATGTATATAAATGGAAGATGTTTCCAATAGGAATTGGACACCAAATTAACTCTCTCAGTGAAGGACAAAACAAATACACAGAAAGTGAGCAATAACACACAATACTGAATAGTATAGCAGGCAAATTAAAATAATTGATTTTTATATGCTATTTGTTAAATATCCAATTTTTCATCAATGAGATTATTGAGGAAGAAAGGAGATATAATATGAAGTTAGTGGACAGGAGGTTAAAGCTGTGGTAGTTGGATTATTTTATCAATTATATCAAAATATTTACATTGTTTGCCATTTTAATTATATAATTCAATAGCATTGAATACATTCACATCATTCTACACCTAGAATCTATTTCCAAACCCTTTTAAATCTTCCAAAATTTAATTACATTAGTTAATAATTCCATTCTATGAACAATAGCCTTTAATGCACAAGAGCTTAATTTTGATATAATCCAACTTATTTATTTTTCCATGTCTTTGTTTTTGATATTTTGCCAAACAATTCACTACCAAATCCTCTGTCATGAAGCTTTGATTTTAATTATATGTATCAATCCAACCTTGTGTTTATTATATTTGTGTGTTTGTGATCCGAGCATATATATGGACATGTTCATGCCTGCTGAGAGGACATAGAAGAAAATATAGACCGTAACAGTATGTGTAATCAATTACAGGACAAAGTTTGCAAGTTTCCCATGAAAGAGGTGTAGACACTTGCTGAAATGGCTTGGTATAGATTTGGGCATCAAAAATAATGAGCTCAAGTTGCCCAATGTCAGGAAGCAAGGATGTCTAAAAGACTGTAAAACCTTGACAAAGGACAAGGCTCAAGCTTCAAAGTGATATCACTGTCCAAAATGTGATATCAAAATGTATTAATGGTGATGATTAATATGAAATCTTGTGTAAACTAGGATAGAATAAAACGGGACAAAATAAAAAAGTCTTCTTTTTAAAAATACAATATGCACCATGTAGATATTTAGAAGGAATAGAGTACCTTTCCACACCAAAGATACTAAAACATTTGGATGAAGGCTTCATGTAAACATCAGCTTGACTTCTCTGTGTTCAATGAGTTTTTTTGTACATGCAGTCCCCAGCAATGGGGCCCCTCTGTCAGGTTACAGAGAACAACCTTTTATCTTAGCAACAGCCTAGGTTGTTTGGGGATTTCCAAACGCTTGGTCAACAATTCAATTGAATATCAACAAGTCCTGCCACTGGAATCCTGGCCTGGCTACAAGAGATGGCCAATTGAGACTTCATATCCCCCATTAGTAGGAGTCCTCATTTGGATCACCTTCATACATCCCAGGATGTTTTCACTGTGATTGGTTTCCACATTACCCCCAAATGTCCTTCCCTAATTCCCGCCATGTCTCCCCACAGTTCCTCCCTACATCCCATCTCCTCCCTGATCTGATTCCCCTGCTCTAGTTCCAACCCACTCCTAGTCTGACCATAAAATCTGTTCTGTTTTCCCTTCTCAGGGAGATCCCTGTGTCCCCCTAGAAACCTCCTCCTTACCTCATTTCTCTGGGTCTGTGGATTGTAGCTTGGTTATCACTTACTTAATAGCTAAATATCCACTTATAAGTGAGTACATGCAATATTTCTCTTTTGGGGTCTGGGTTACCTCACTCAGGATAATTTTTTTTCTAGTTACATCCATTTGTCTGCAAATTTTATGAAGTCATTTTTTGACAGCTAAAAAAATGTAATACTCCATTGTGTAAAAGTACCACATCTTCTTTATCCATTCTTCTTTTGAGGGACATCTAGGTTGTTTCCAGTTCCTGGCTATTATGGATAGATATCTTTATTTTTAAGAGTTAAATGCTAAATTACAGATGTGGTTGTCATTTGTCAGAGTTTTAGATGGGTTAGCACAGAAATGTTAGATAAGGCAATTGCTGTGTGCTTAAAAACATTCACTTTGCTATTCTTTCAAGTTATTTGGTGGTTTAAAACTGATGCTGTATTTCATCAAGAGAAAGAATTTCAAACTCATGCCTGTCCCTCCATGGTGCAGTTACTTCATCCCTTTTTATCTGTAGTATCCTGTTATCAAGGATGATAATGAAATCCACTCTACAGGATTTAGGAAGTGCTACACACGGCACAATGCATGGATGTCATAGAACACTGCCCAGCACATGGAAGGACCGCAATAGATTCCTTTTGTACAATTAGATTTACTGGTAATATTATTGACATATTGGAGTTTTATTGCTTTTAGATTTATGTGCAATGAGTCTTGAAAGTTAGTCATTTGGAATCAGTCTTTCACGTTATAAATATGAGACTATAGAACTATAAGAAAGAAAATATTACAAAACAGAATTGATTTTACACATCTATAAATAAATTTCAGTGTCTCATAAAAGACTGTCAATAAAATAATAAATCATCTTCTAACTAGGCAACTGAGTACCCCTCCTAAGCTTAAAATGAAGTTTAATGATACAAGTGGTGAGACCACCACCACGGCCTTCTCGGAATCTATCAGCACAGAAGGCACTGTCAGCAACCTCAGAAACTCTTCACAGAAGTGACCCCACTAGAGGCCTTCCAGCCAAAGGGTAATTAAAGTTGGGCTCTAAGCCACATGTGAAAAGTCCATTTTATCCTTTTAATTAACGATGGCAGTGCTACCCCGCCCTGCTCTAGTGTGGGGCCTGGCAGAATTACACCACCATAAACCACATTAGGCAAGTTTCCACCAGCAGCATGGCTAATGCATAGTTAGTTTAACTTTATGAGGCAATAAATACAGACCATAATATTGTTGAGTATCAACATCGACATTTTCACTGTATAGCAAGGAAGCAGTTTACAGAACAGGTATTTACAGCGTACTTGGAAGAGCTTCGGTCCCAAAGCTGGTAATAACTGGGGGAGTTTCTGTCATCCGCCACCTATTTTCTATCACATGGATTCTGGGCAATTTAAATTTATGTTGCATAAAATGTGTCTGTGCCAAATAGTATTTTTTCATCATTGAAGGGTGAGAGAGAGATTCTGTAATCTCACTAAACATTTCCCTTTTAGTGTTTTCATTGGATTCAAAGCCATTCACATTAACTCAGAGAAAGGCATCTGTGTCATCTCAAGCTATATCACTGAGTATGATATTTACCAGAATATGTTTGGGTTGTTTTTTTTTCTCCATCTACGAATCCTGTAACCAAATGAACCCATACATCTATATTTCCTTATCAATCTTATTTGCTCAATATGTTATTTTTTATTTTAAGCTTGTCTGATGTATTAGATTTAATGCATTGTTTGAAACAAAGCTGTGGAGTGATATTTCCTCAAAAAGAGAAAAAATTTAATGTACAATTAATTCTGTTCAAATAATCCTTTTGTTTGAAAAACAAATTTCTTTCACTCAGACTGATGTTCCAAGAAGGAATTAAGCAACACCCAATTTTCATTTGCCTATGCACAGATGAAACACTGTATGACTGTAAAGTAGTCACCCAGCTGAACCAAACTCTGTATGAGTGAGTAAGAGTCACATATGTACACACCTCAACACCCACCAATACCTCAGCTCACAGCCGAGTGTCTCTCTCTCTGTGTGGCTTAAGATGGAAGATAGCCTAGCATAAATCATGTTTATTTCAAGGGACAATAAATTTAGAGAGAAGTTGGGAAGGGGGAAAAACATCAAAGAGAGAGTGGAAAAGATTCAGAAAGAGTCTAAAAGGTAATAAGCATAATAAGGTGATAGTAAAAATCTACCTTCTATAAGGATGATATTGCATTCAATGTAACAGGGATTGATAAGATACAAAATGATAGACCATTGTGATGATAGAACTGCAATAGTACATTAGTTTGTTATCATCAACTAACTTGATGGTGTTCAAAGCAAGGACAACCACTGAATCAGGGACAAATAAAGGAGCTGTATATTTGATGAAAATGGAACAAGTCTGAAAGATTGAGAAAGACAGAGAAGGAACACCGTGAGCTTGCTCTTCAGTGCCCAGCTGAGATCAGTTCATGGCAGTACCACGATACTGTCCTGCCATCATCATATTAAATGATAAAGTACTAAACTTTTTCCATGTCATTAAATATTATCACCTCACATTATATTTGAAGGCTGCATATAATTCACTTAGCTGAGATTTTATTGATGGGAATTTGCAACCTTCCAAATGTCCCTAAGTTAGATGGATACCCAGCTATTCTACCTTCAATGAAAGAATCATTTTCAGAAAAAAAAAATCTCTGGAAATGGAGGGGCTAGATCCCAAAGATAATAGCAATATTTGCATTGTTTATGTATGTGTGTTTATGATGTCTCTGTCTCTGTCGTCTGTCTGTCTGTCTGTCTGTCTGTCTCTCTCTCTCTCTCTGTATGTGTATGTGTCTGTGTGTGTGTGTGTGTGAATGTGAGCACACTTGTGCCTCAGATCATACATGGAGGACAGAGGACCAACTTGGGGATAGGTCATTTCCTGCCACTTTGTTTGGGGCAGGATCTCTGTTGCTCACTGCTGTGTGAGTGGGACCAGCTGTGCTGCAACCATGCCCCACCCCAGCTCTGAGCAACTGGGAATTTTCCTGTCTCTACTTCCTCACTGCAGGGACACTGGGAAGACGGACATATCTTTAGGTACCTGGCTTTATGTAGGTTCTGGAGACTGAAACCCCAAACTTCACACTTGTATGGCCCACACCTGCTGTGGAGGATCAGATACCTTTCTTTTTCTTTCTGTTAGGTTTTCAGATACCGTTCTTTCTTGGTTTACTTTAAATGTTAAGTTATTATTATGAACTATTTGTGTAATAATAATTCTTTTTTATTCTCCATATATATACATATATATATATATATATATATATATATATATATATATATATATATGTGTGTGTGTGTGTGTGTGTGTGTGTGTGTGTGTGTGGAAGGGGAGGCCATTTGTTCCCTGAATTCCTAGAAGTTTCCTTATATTGAGTTGAGTTACACTTGAACAATTTTCTCCTCTTAATTTTCAATGTCTCCCTTTTATGGAGAATAATTATACACACACAGACACACACACACACCACACATGCACACACACATATGTGCACACACACACATACACACACATATGTGCACACACACACATACACACACACACCACATGCACACACACATATGTGTGCACACACACACAGACATACACACACACCACACACACAGACATACACACACAATTTCCGTTGCTTTACCCTGCTTTCATCACTTCTTTTTTCAGTATGTTTTCCTTCTAGATCTTTGAGTATAAGTTTTACTTTAGTTTCTGAAAATTTTATTTTCTTGCTTTAAGTACCTCTTCTATTTTATTTTTCTGTCTTGCATTATTCCATTTTCTCTGAATTTCTTCTTCTCTACTGTTTTGATTATTATCTTGAATCATACTCTTCTCTCCAATTCACAGTTCTCCTCTACTGGCTGTCCAATTGGAAAAATGTATGAGGAACATCCTGCTAGGTGACTCAATAGGAACTTTGGTCTTTGGGGATTTAGAGGACTGGGATCATACCGGATACCTAATTTCCAAGAAGATGGATGCTTCATAGGTATATCTTTTTTGCTCTATTTATTTGTCTTTAAGTCTTGGTTCTTCGTTTGTTATTCTGTGTTTCATTTTTGAAGTGTTGGTTACTATTTAGGAATTACCATAGATTTTCTTAACTACTTGTAGTTCTATTTTGACTCATTTTTATAACATGTCCTCTTTCCATCTTGTCTGTTTCTCCCATCCTCTCCCCATCCATCAGTTTCAAGTAATTGTTATACAATATTCAGTGTGTGTGTGTGTGTGTGTGTGTGTGTGTGTGTGTATACCAATGCACATACTTGTGCATGCATGTGTGTGGTGGGTATAGGGCAGAGGACACTTTAGATTTTTATTTCTCAGGCATCATCCATTGTTTGTTCTTTGGGAAGTGGGGTCTGTCACTAGCTTGGAACTCACCAGGTAGACTAGGCTACCTAGCCAGTGAGCTTCAGGGATCTGCCTTTCTCTGACAGAACTGAGATTACAAACGCATGACACTGGGTATAACTATTTTAAATGTGGGTTCTAGGAACTGAACTCATGTTCTCGTTCTTATGCGGAGAGCCCCATACCAACCAATTCATCTCTCCAGCCCTAAGGTCAAAGATAGAAGTTGCCCAGATATCAAGAATGCTTGTGCTCTCTGCAGCACATTTTTTTTCCTGTTCCCAAGCTTTTAACTTTATATTTTTTTGAGAAGTTTTGCTATAATGTGTGTCAGTGTTTGTTTTTCTGGTTATAACGATCAGTGTTTAGATAATAATGAATCTCTAATTTTCTATCCTTCACCAAGTTTATGAACCAACCTCTTTGCTTTCTTTAAAAATTAATTTGTTCAATTTACTTTTTTAAATTTCATCAAGAACTCTGATCCTTGTAAGTTAAAATCTATATTTTCCATGGGACATCAAAGCTATGTTCAGTTCTTCTATGTTTCTTCCCCCTTCCAAAGTTCAAAGTTTAATGTTTCTATTGAATTCCAATCAATGTCTATAATTCTTCTATTAATATTGACTTGTGATAAATCTTTTTAAATTTTTAAAAATTTTAGAGAGAGATTGAGAAATTATATAAATTAGTACATGTGGTAGTTTGATTGTAATTGGCCCTCAGAATCTCATAGGGAGTGGCACTATTAGGAGGTGTGGTTTTGTTGGAGTGGCTATGGCCTTGTTGGAGGAAGTGGGTCATTGTGGTTGTCGGCTTTGAGATTTTGTGTGCTCACGATACTGCCCAGTGTCTCAGTTGACTTCCTCTTGCCTACTAGCCAAGAAGTAGCCAGCACCACTTCTCCCTGCATGCTGCTGTGCTCCCCACCATGATGATAACAGACTGAACCTCTGAAACTGTAAGCTGCCACCCCAATTAAATGTTTTCTTTATAACAGTTGCCATGGCCATGGTGTCTCTTCACAGCAATAGAAACCTTAAGTAAGACAGTTCAGTTCCTCCTGATATCCAAAGAGATTATCAGCAACCCTAGAACTGGAGTTATAGACCACTGTGATTTAACTGACATGGATAAAGATAACCATACCCAGGTCCTCTGGAAGAGCAGCAAGTGTTTTTAGCAACTGAGCTGTTTCTCAAACTGCTTATGGTATCGCTATAGTCATAGAGTTCTAATTTATTCTTCTTTTTGTAACTGGAGATTTAACCTAGGGCCTTGTATATTGGCACAAAGCTCTACCACTGGGGTATCTCCCTGATGCTTTTGTTTGTTTTGTACTTGCCTTTATCACCATTTCACCACTGGGAAGCATCTCAGCATAGTCACCTCAGGGCAAGTCTCCAGATGCTGTTTTGTAGACGAATTTCTAAATGGCCTTATTAAATAAAAAACACGGAGCCAAATACAGGGGTGAAAGCCTTAGAGATCAGGGAAATCGGAATAGCCACCAGCCAACCTTACCTCACCAGCTCTGCAGCTTCCAAATGCGAGCTACTTCCTGTCTTACCTGCCTGAGCCTTTATTGCCTTGCTGTGCTGCCCTCTCATTGGCTATCTTACCCTAGTTACCTCACTTCCTTGCCACTGCCTGTCTGTACAGACCTGCAGGTCTCTATGGTTGGTATTGGGATTAAAGGCGTGGTGCTCTGTTCCCTAGTATGAACTTGAACACACACACACACACACACACACACACAAACACACACACACACACACACACACACACACACACACACACACAGAAACCCTGTCTGCTAAGTGATTGGATTAAGGACGTATGCTACCACTGCCTGCCTTCTATGTTTATTTAAAATGGCTTGTTATTTCCTCTGATCTCCAGGCAAACTTTATTAAAGCACAAATAAAATATCACCACATTTCAAATACACACACACACACACACACACACACACACACACACACACATATATGCAATAACAGATAGTGAAAGAGGCCAGAAGTTTGAAAGAAATCGTGGAGTATTACATAGAAGGGTTGGAAAGAGAAGGGAGATATGTTGTAATTATATTACACTCTAAAATGCTTTTTAAGTAAAATGAAATTCTCCATCTTGAATTGTATCCTAGACATTGCAATTTATATGTGTAATGATCCTATTCTTGTATGTTTTTGTAAATATTTTTATGGTTTATGCTATTATTTTACTTGGTTGTCAGTTAACTTAGTTGAACTCAAACTCCAAACTCCCTCTCCTTAGTCACAGTACCCAGCAGAAACTTCTTTTATTTCTTTGTCTTTAGTGAGGTACTTTGAGTTCACTCTGTTCATATATAATTCAACAATTGCTGTTTATTTGCTTAGGGCTTATGAACAAAACATTGAGTTCTGTCTCTGTAGCTCTCTCTGTCTTTTCTTTGCAGACTTACCAATTCCCAGCTGCTTTGATGTCCTCAGACCATGTCCTTCTGGCTCCTCCACAGAAGTTTTCAGTGTCCTTTCTGAGCTCTGGGTGTTCCTGTAGGGATGGATTTGAAAGCACTGCTGTGCAAGAAAACATAAACTGGAATATACCCTGTATCAATTGTTCTCTCACTTGTTGACCTAACTACTGTATCTTTCTGGTTTTGTTCACTTTTTAGTACATTCACAAAGTTATTTGGATTTTTGCAACTTAGAAAAATAAGTTTGTGTTCAGAATTGATGATAATCATTTATTGGGGATCAGTGAAGTGATATATGTCCCATTACCAGGCCATTGCACCTCAGTACATGGTACCATGTGTTTCTTGTCAGTCCGTCTTCAAAACTAAAGACTGGGCTCCACTTCATTATCTACTTTGCTATCCAGTTTTCTTTTGATGTTTTTGTCAACTCTTTCACCAAGATATGTACTTAGTTTGGTCAATGTGATTTTTTATACCATCTTCTAGTCTAAATTATCATCATGTCTTTGTTACAGTATTTAGAGAAATCAAGATGGATCTGAGCTGGAAACTCTCTCCCTCCTGACTAGTGTTCACAGTGCCAGACAAGCTATGATGGCTGATTCATTAGCGTAAATACACACCTGGTCATAGGTCCAAAGTGGGAACTTGGATGATTTCAGTTGATGGCTGCTGGAGAAGGGATACTCACTTTTTTGGGTGTGGGTTGAGTAGCCATTTAAAAGTTATCCAGTTTCCAGTGTATGAATCCACAGTAATACACATATGTGCAGCACTAATTCAACACAGTGGGTTAAAAATATAATTAATTAAGTACAAAATTAGAATGTGAAGTTGGGAGGGAGATGTAATGCTAGGATCTTTAGGGGAGTTGGAGAAGAGAATGAGGGGTGAGAATGACCAAGATAAATGGTTTTCATACATGTTGTTTTTAAAGAATAACTTCTTTTAAGAAGAAAAAAATCAAACTTAAGAGCTAGAGGATATGTGAGAGTTTTCTGAAATGCTGCCATTCATATATGGCTTTGGCAGTATAACCATGAAGCTATATATACACACAGCAGCTATATATACCTGTGAAGATGAGGACTTTCAACTTCCTGTCGTGGGTAGAGGAGTTACCCATGAGGCTCTATTCCTTCCTAGGTATCAAATGACATTAAGTGGTTGCCATGGGAGGTAGTATCATTTTCTCTAATGGTTTTGTCACTGGAGGAGTAGGTGGGAAGAAGTTCAGAGGAAAGAAAAGGACATACCAGAGGGTAGGGCAGGATAATATAATTACAAAGAAAATTGTATATGGGTGTGAAACTCGCATAAGGAATAAATAAATTTTAGAAAATACACAAAATGGGTTTTTATAACAATTTTATATATGTATAGCCTGAAAAACTTCCTTGCTCTCTATTCCTAACTTTCCCCATCTACTCTCCTGCTTCTGTTGGTATGTTTTTCTTTTCCTCATATTTACTTAATTATAGCTGTGTAGACAAATTTCTAAATGGACTTATTAAATGAAAAGGAGCCAAATATAAGGGTGAAAGCCTTAGAGATCAGGGAAATAGTGATAGCCACTAACCTTACCTCTCTAGCTTTACAGCTACCAAAAAGTGAGCTACTTCCTGTCTTACTCATGCATTGCTGTTCTGCCCTCTCATTGGCTCTTAGCCCAGCTACTGCACTTCCTTGTTACTACCTGTCTATACAGACCTCCAGGTTGCTATGGTTGGTACTGGGATTAAAGGCATGTGTTACCACACTTGGTTGTTCCCTAGTGTGTCCTTGACACACAGAGACTCTGTCTGCCATGTGATCAGATTAAGGGCATGTGCTACTGCTGCCTGACTTCTATGTTTACTTAAAAATGGCTTGCTATTTCCTCTGATCTCCAGGCATGCTTTATTTATTAACATACAAATAAAATATCACCACATTTCAGCACAAATAATATCACCACATAGCTGACCACATTCTCAGCTTCTTCTATAGTCTACCTGGAACGTTCTTCTGACAGATCCTTGCAGTAGCCTCTGATGATTTCTGCCCTTGACCTCAGAGTAGCCTTTTCCTGGGAACCTTGTTGAAGACACTTACCTCAGTGTACTTTGTTCTATTCTGTTGTTGGTTATTTATTTATTTTTTTTTACAATATTTGTTGCCCACGTTGGGCACCGAAATGTTGTTATTGGTATTTTATAGTCTTTTGTGGGGCCTGCCACCCAGCTCCCAAATAAACCACTCATGGAGGCTTATTCTTAGTTATGAAAGCTCAGCCTTAGCTTGGCTTGTTTTCTTGCCTGCTTTCTTAATTTAAATTGTCTCATCTTCATTTTGCCTCTGGGATTTTCCTGTTCTCTTACTTCTGTAAATCTTATTCCTACTCCATGGCTTGGTGTACATGGTGGCTGGCCCTTGGAGTCCTTCTCCTTCTCTGGCTGCTCTCTCCCTTCTTCCAGATTTCTCCTTCTATATATTCTCTCTGCTCACCAGCCCCACCTGTCCTTTCTCCTGCATTGCTATTGGCCAGTTCTTTATTAGACCATCAGGTGTTTTACATGGGCACAGTAACACAGTTTCACAGAGTCAAACAAATGCAACATAACCAAAAGTAACACACCTTAAAATAATATTCTACTACACTATTCCATTTATTTTCTTCATGCAAGAACAAGCTGTTAGCTTACTTTATTTAGTCCTGTCCACATATGTTTGTACATGAATGTTCTTAGAGAATATAGACTTGAAATGAGTATGTAATAGAAATATGTTTAATCAATTGTGGCTAAACTGATGTTATGTCAGTTCACAATTCTTATGAATTTAGATTAAAAGACTTTGTTATTTTGAATGATTATTTTGAATGTCTCCTTAGTTATTTTTAATGATTCAAAACCCTATATTATTCAAAACATATAATAATTTATTTACCTTTTTTTTGTTATTATGTTACATTGTCTTGGCTAAGTATATTGTGACAAATTCTTATGTATCTGTGGAAGAATCCCATATTAACATAATGATATGTGTATTTTCTATTAATAACAGTTTGCTGGAAATATACCTTAATTTGTCTCACCACTTTATTTAGTGTCTTAGAATTCCCAAATTCAATTTCAAGTAGAATGAAAATGCTTCACTAATGTGTATGCTCATCTGGTATATCAGATGTCCAAGACTTTACATGAAGTCTATTCACAAACCACTGTGTCAACTGTCAAGCCACTGAGGCACAAAACATAATATAAAAGCTATTGAGAACTTTCAACAATTATTATGAATTGTTGTCCATAAATAGCTGCTTTCCTCAAATTAAGCCAAAATCTGTTTTGTGTATACTACAGGTATCTTGGCATTTCTCTTTGAAAAATTATGTAGCAATGAATGCTGTAGAGTTAATAAATGAAGAAAATATTAAAGACACAACATGTATTGCAATTTAAATTTAAATTTGGACCAATGTGTAGTAGGCACCCAGACTTTAACACAATTGACACCATTTTATTTATTTTTTATTTATTTATTTATTTATTTATTTATTTATTTATTTTTGTTTTTTTTCGAGACAGAGTTTCTCTGTGTAGCTTTGGTGCCTTTCCTGGATCTCGCTTTGTAGACCAGGCGGCCTTGAACTCACAAAGATCCGCCTGCCTCTGCCTCCCAAGTGCTGGGATTAAAGGCGTGTGCCACCACTGCCTGGCCAATTGACACCATTTTAGAGGCACCATTCTGACCTTAAAAACTATCACTTAGGCCTCAATACCTGCCAAAATAGACAAACTTGCTTTTGCCTGATTTAAAAACAACAACAATTTAGCATTGCTTTTGTATTTCATAGTAGAGAGAAGCTCAGTTTAATGGCACTTTGACAACTTTTCTAATGATGATAAAATGAAATTGATCAAATGTTCATAAGAGATTTTAGACTACAGAACATTGAGTAGTGAACAGGGAATTATTTCTGAATAGTATATGATTTGTCAAAATGACTGCATATACAGCAAGACAGTTCCCATGAAAGCTCCAGTCTCCCTGGATCATGTTATATCTCTTCTTTTTCATTTCTGTTTTCCCAAGGTACTTGCAATGCCTGTGATCTGCGGTTCCTGTCTCATGAGAATTGGAAGCTTTTACTTCACTGTGTGTAGATGATAAAAGGTCTGCAGATGGGATCTTCCAGCTCAGGAATTATGTGATTCTTTCCTACATGGAAGGAATTCAGCTCCTCAATAATTTCTTGCAGATCTTACCTGAGCCATACTGTCATTATACAGAGAGACAGAGAAACACAGAAATTGTTCCCAGCACAACTGGTGATACACAGCTATATTGCTAGGGGAGCATACACATTTAAAATGAGTAAACATGCCGGGCGGTGGTGGTGCACGCCTTTAATCCCAGCACTTGGGAGGCAGAGCCAGGCGGATCTCTGTGAGTTCGAGGCCAGCCTGGGCTACCAAGTGAGTTCCAGGAAAGGCGCAAAGCTACACAGAGAAACCCTGTCTCAAAAAACCAAAAATAAAATAAAATAAAATGAGTAAACATTCCAATATATTTGTGTATATGTATGTTATATACATACACACACACATACACACACACATATATATAATTTTATTATATGTATGCCATACATACTTTACCTTAAAGTCGAAGATGAAAATTAGATTTGATAAGCAAAGCATTTTTATTAGTAAAGTCTTCAATTTGAGGACATTGTAATTTTGGTAAGGTTTTTTTATGAACAATGATTTACTGCTGTAAACTAATAAATGTATGGGATTTTTACAGAATGTGCATATAACTTGTAATTTTACATTTACATATTTATTTACTTAATATGAGTATTTGTAGGGTCATGTATATGGAGGTCAGAGGGCAACCGATAGAAGTTGGTTCTCACCATCCACTACATAGTTTCTGAGAATCTAATTCAGGTTGTCAGCTTTGAGAATAAGCACCTTATCTGCTGAGCTATCTCACTGGCCATAACTTTTATTTTTAATAAACAGCCTCTGAAAGGGAAGTAGGAGGTCTATTGTGATGATCTCCTCAACTTATACTGCCATCTTAGTGCTTTTACTTCCCATTATGTTGACAAAATCACCACATTAACACAATTGTCTGTAATATGACTGCAAAATTATGGTGCTGCCTCAATAGACCATAAAGAAATGGTTCTATTAGTAAAACATTTCTTTACAAATTGAATTATTATATCATCACTTATTATAGAAAGAATAAAGAAAGGAACTCTTAGATGAAAACATGACAAAATACTTCCAGAAGTGTTATTTTATTTTTATTATTGCTAGCTGGGTAATTACTTCTATCATAAGAGTAATGACAATCTCCCCTGAGTTTCAGGAATCTATAATATCATCTGTTTGTACACAGTTTTGAAGACTGTGTGATTGCCACTAAACCCAAGAGATGTGTTGTTCCTATTTTTTTTTCTCTCAACAATCTCTCTCCCATGGCTCTTGGGAGAAATTCACATGATCATGAGAGTATAGTAATCTTAGGTTCCACTGTATCATGGTCTTCAGAGAGAATATTGAAGGCAACTGATTAAAAAAAAATCATTCAGAGTGAGATAGTTTCAGCAATCCAATTTCCCAGTGCATAAAAATGCTTTTGCTTTAAAAAATATCCATATTCATGTAAACTCTGGGCATTACAGTCACAGCACAATGATGCCATACTACAGTGGAAACAGGGTGATGTGTTTGTGTTTGCCTTCAATCATTCTTTAGTAAAGGCATAATTTTCCTTTCTGAATTATTGACAGCGGTAGCTGCCCTCATAGAATTGAATATGTGTGTGAGTGTGTGTGTGTGTGCGTGTGTGTGTGTGTGTGTGTGTGTGTGTGTGTGTGTGTGTGAATGTTTGCCTTGAGTGTGTCAGGGAAAATGATCTGAACAACTATTTGCTGTCCTATTTGAAGCCCTCAACAGAAAATTCATTCCTGTCTGTGTGCATCAGTACCACAGAATGCAGCCAACAATCCTCTTCACATTCTTGTTTTAACATTAGTCTCAAGTAAGGTGCTATCAAAGAACTATGTTACATATCACATAAAATTGTGATTCCTCAAGTAAAATTTCTCACAATTAGGGAAAATTATGACCTTAGAGTAAATATTATGAGGTTTTACTGTAATGTACAAATCATTAAAAATGAAAGTAGTAAAGTGATTTTTTTTCTAAAATATATTTTTATCCCTCAAAATATAATGAAAGTACCACTTCTACCACAGACAGTGTGGAGTTTATGTTAAAGATTGCATTTGTATGATTTCAAGGTTTTTTTTTTCTTCTTCTTAACTTTACAGATCTTTTGCTTGTCTATGCTTCCTATTTTGTTTTTATGGGTTATCTTTGTGTTCAAATGTGTGCATCTCAGCATCTATATATGTTTCTTATGATTTTGTTGTTTTTTTTCTTGTTGGTTTGTGCATTTTGTTTCATTCTGGTTTATTTGTTTTTATTTATCTTATTTTACTTTATTATTATCATTGTGTTTATTATTATTGCCATTATTAGTTTAGATAAATTATTTGTATTCTAATGAGAGAAAAAAGTGTGAATTTGAGTGGGTAGTAAAGAGGAAAGGATGTGGGTGAAACATTTTCAATTGAAACAAAATGACAGCATGTGGCATGGGCTCATGTACTAATCAGTTATTCTGTACATCTGCAGCTGTCATGTTAGAAAGAGGATTTATCACAATTAGAAATAGGGGCACCAAAGTGAGATCGAACTGTTTCCATTTTAGGTTTTCTTTGTATTGTTGAGACAGGGTTGCATTCAGCAGTCCATGCTGGCCTCAAACTCAGTTATTCTCATGCTTCACTTTCCCAAGTGATGGAATTACAAGCTTATGTCACCAACGCTGACCATAATTTCCTTGTACTGTTTAATTTACTTAGTATTGTATCTTCGGGTGTTTCATGGATAAACAGATTGAAAAAAATGTTTCTCATACTCTGAGAACTCATAACCTTGGGACAGAAGATACCTTGAAAGACTAAATCTTCTAATATAGCATCACAATTATGTAAGTGAAATATTTATTTCAACAGGGGAACTGGGGAAAAGTAATGAATAGAGCTGAAGTTTCAGCAGGAATGTTGGAGAACGACTGACCAAGGGTATAAATTCTTCAGTTGGACAGCAGAGATACGAAGAAGATCCGTTCAGAATCCTGAGAGATGCTCAGGAAACTGGTAGAGGTATACTGTATGTATCATAAGAGAAGTGTTTTGAAAATAAAGATAAACAGGTAATAAGAAAATTATAATAGGCTTTAGATGAAATGCCAGAAACTCTCTTCCAGTTAAAATGAATGCAAGCTGGCATTTGGGAGGTGGGGTTTAGTTGTCACTTACCTAATTTAGAAATACTGCAGTAGGTCAAACTTAGAGGACTAAATTTTCATGAAACTCCAAATGAAGAGATAATACTGGAGTTTAGTGCTTGTTTAGGGATGATGAGAACATAGCAGTCTGTAAACACAAGACAGGGTTTGAGGATGAAGGTGACAAAATTTTGTGAGTAGATCCAGCAGCCGAGTAAGGGGAAAACAAACAAAATAATGCCTGGTTTTATGTTTTTTTAATTTAATATGCATGGAAGGAGAGATATATTTCTTGAGCAAAGTTATTCATGTTACATGCTGAAAATGATCTGTCACCTTGGTCTAAGTAACATTTTTTAAAACAAAACAAACAAATTGGAGTATAGATGGTCCCAGTCCCAATTTTGAGAGTCTTACAGATCTTGCTTATTTTTAATTAGGTTGAGTGTTAGCTGTCTTATTACTGGGACCAAATTTCTGACAGAGCAATTTAAAAAGTATTTATTTTAGCTTAGTGTTCCAGGTGACATAGTCTGTCACCTTGGGAAAACACAGCAGCAGTGACAGCAGCAGGAGGAGTTTGGCTAAGAGTCATCAACAAGAAGCCCTGGGAGATGAATGTAAGAGCTCAGCTTCTTCCTTCTCATTCAGTATGTGACCCTGGTCTTTGGAGAGACAGTACCCACATTTAGGATAGGCTTTTCTGCTGTGGGATGTTCTGTATGGCAAATGTGTTGCTCTGATTGGTTAGTAAATAAAACACTGATCGGCCAGTAGTCAGGCAGGAGGAAGTATAGGCAGGACAAGGAGGAGAAGAATTCTGGGAAGTGGAAGGCTGAGTCAGAGACACTGCCAGCCGCCACCATGACAAACAGCATGTGAAGATGCTGGTAAGCCACGAGCCAAGTGGCAAGGTATAGATTTATAGAAATGGATTAATTTAAGATGTAAGAATAGTTAGCAAGAAGGCTGGTATGGCCATACAGTTTGCAAGCAATATAAGTCTCTGTGTTTACTTGGTTGGGTCTGAGTGGCTGTGGGACTGGTGGGTGAGAGAGATTTGTCCTGACTGTGGGCCAGGCAGGAAAACTCTAGCTACACTTTTCTATCTCAATTAAACTAATCTAAATAATCTAAAAGGCACATGGAGAGGCTTGTCTTCTTAGTAATTCTAGCTACACCTGTCAGCTAGAAAGTAAAAAGACATTGGAAGTTGTTTAATTTTATCTCATTGGCTGTAAGAATTCCTAAAATATTCTATATACACATTTGATAAGAAGAGATATTTCAGGTATTTTTCTGCTTCTGTTTTTTGAAAAGGTTCATCAACAGTTTCTTTTGAGGTATATACATTCTTAACTTGAGGAAATTTTTCACTGAAAGAAACATTTTTAGGGTCATGTCTGTAAAATATTTTCCTAATCCAAATCCATGTTGTTTCCTGTGTTGTCTTCTAGTATTCTTGTAAAGTAAATTTCACATTTACAAGCATGGTTTGTATGTAGGTGTGTTTAAAATTGTGTGAAATTTTAATATAAACTGTTACTATATTTTGCATGTATATTAATTCCATCACTACTGTGTTTTAAATATCTTTTCAGTGAATTGTTCCACATTTTTTAGAAACCCAGAGCCTTTTAATGAACTCAATATGCTATCTGAACTATTTCCTAGTCCTCGAACTGATAAAGCAATTGAACTATAACCAAGAGCTTCATAAAAGGTCTTGAAGTCGGGCAATGAGAATGTTCTAACATTTTCTTTGTTTCATGATTTTTTGGGGGTGGTGGTGGGGCAGTCCACCTTGGTCCTTTGTATTTCCATATGAATTTGGAATCAGGTGCATATCCCTACAAAAAAGTATTTTGGAAAAATCGCTACAAGTAGCTTATATAAAATTAAATAATTTTGATAAGCCCACTTATTCCATGTCACTTGTGTCAACAGGGACCAAACACTGCCCAGGTGCCTGGCACTTTTTGTTCTGCTGAGACACACATCCCACAGGTAAGCTGTTACCAGCCCCCTTCCCACAAAGCCACATTTTTTCTCTTTCTTAAACTAAGTAATCTGAGAATGAATATTTCAGAATCAAGGAAAATAAGAATTTTCTATCAGTACTTTCTTTTTTTTTCATAACCATTAACAATTGTTTTCAAGCAATTACAAGGCGTTCAACTAACGAGGATATCATGTTGCTACTTTTGTTACTCATATTTCCAAGATTAGAAGTGGGATGTCCATATTATTTTTTTAAATGACTGACTTTATGTGTGTTGGAACCCTGATTTGGGGTATAATTTTGATAAAATATTTTACACTTGTAGGCTTTCTGAGTTGATAGCATGAAAATTAGAACAATAATTATTTCCTTCCTTGGCTTATGCAGAACACCAGTTATTGTATGAAATTGGCAATCATAGCATTTATTGAAACCCAACATGCAAAACCAATATGCTTTCTCTTATTCCAACAAAACTCCCATACAGGCAGGCATTTGATAGATTACTTTTCAGGACTGAGACTGAGAGAGACAAACAACTTACTGAATGTTATACAACTATCAAGTGATAGTGTTGTTCAAATCCAGATCTCCCTGACATGGGGGATGATACATGTTCCATGTTTTAACACTGTTTGCATTGTTTGTTCTTTTGATGGATAATTCTTACAGAGTTTAGAAGGTGTGTTCAATCTTTTTATATTGTGATACAACGCTACCATATACAAAGTTTACACCCAAGATCATGCAACCTAGTCCCTAACTACATCCAAAACATTTGTCTTTGTACCCAGAGATAAGTGTAGTCCTCACATTCAACAAGAAAACTTCTTGTTGCAATAGGCCACTACAGAAGACCACAACCAATCAAAATGCAGATTTGTGCATTTCAATGGATACACCTAAGGGTCAGGAAACATTATTGAAGAGGCAAAAATAGTGCAAGAGCCAGAGGATCAGGGAGTTGGTGGAGGAATGTCTTTTGTATGCTGTGAAAATATGTTGCTCTGATTGGTTGATAAATAAAGCTGTTTGACCAATGGTGAGGGAGAATAAGGTTAGGCAGGACATTCTAACTAGAGAGGAGGAAGTTAAAAGGCAGAACAGGAGGATGCTGCCAGCTGCCACCATGAGAAGCAAGATGTAAAGATACTGGTAAGCCACAAGCCACATGGCAAAGTATAGGTTTATAGAAATGGGTTAATTTAAGATGTAAGATCTAGCTAGCAAGAAGCCTGAGCCAATAGGCCATACAGTTCGTAATTGATATAAGCCTCTGTGTGTTCATTTGGGTCTGAGTGGCTGTGGGACCACAAGGATGTGGGAGCCGGGTAGGCACAAAAGAAGTTCCAGTTACAGGGAGTTTTCTGTAAGACTGTTTCCTAGGAATGTTAGAAGCTTCCCCATAAAGTCTCACCAACATGACTACCTAACATGAACTGAACAAGAACAACAATAGTCTTGAAAAAGTGTGGGAGAAAACCTGCAAGGCCTTAACCCTACACAAAGAACTGCAGCCAGCTAAAAAATGCTGATAGTAACACATTCCCTAGGGTGGGATACCTTGCTCAATCTTGACATTGTGTGGGGGAGTTGGTCCTGCCTCAACTTAGTATGCTAGACTTGGTTGACTCCCCAAGGAAGGTCTTATCATCTCTGAAGAGTTGATGAGGGGTGGTGTGGTGGGAGGGAGGAATGGAAGGAGGGAAGGGATGGGGAACTGTGGTTGGTATGTAAAATTTAAAAAAAGTTATTTTCTTTTTAAAGAAAACAAACAAACAAAAGAATACTGATAGTGGGAGAAATAGTCTTCCCCAGGAAAGAACACAACAATTGTTTGTCTAGTATCAGGCGGTCAGCCCTGAGAATGTGCATGTAAGTGGCACTGTTCAGACTAAGAAGATTATATTTATGAATATATGTATATTTGCATGTACATGTATGTATGTAGCAGTAGTGAAGGAAGGAGGATGCTAAGAATTTGTGGAGGACCAAAGGAAGGTGTCTGGGATGGTTTGGATGGAAGAAAGGGAGGGAAGAATTGATGTAATTATATTATAATCTCAAACACAAAAGAAAGGGCAAAGTGGACAAAAAACATGCAAGCAAGCAACAAAAAAGGCAAAGAAATCCACTTATGTTTTAGCCAAGCTTATTATTTTGCATTATACCTTAGTCAGGACTCTTTTTAGAGCATGCAACCCACAAGCCATGGATTTTCCATGTCTATCAGACCCTGTTTCAGGCCTCATGAGGACCTAGAGGTAGGCGAGAGGAAAGATCGCTGTGCTTCAAATCAGATCCCACACCATTTGTCACCTTACCTGTAATCGAGTCTCTTGAACACTCCAGTTTATTTTGTCCCTTTAATCAAAGAGCACATGTGAAGGCTAAATGAAACAGGACACTTCCATATGCCTTATATTCTGAAAATTAATGAATTTTGTAAATATACCTCTTTAACTCATATAAACCACTGCAACCCTTCTTTTATCACAAAATCTACATGATAACCTATGGGAGAGACATAGCTGGAGCTGTATATGTTCCATACCATGGAACTTCACCAAATATAGCAATAACCTTGGCATTATGGTCTGTCAGCAAACATGAAACAAGCTATTATTGTCAGGGACCAAACATGAACCATGGAAAAGTACTAGCTAGGCCAGAGAACAAGCCACAGGCCCTAAACCAGATGCCCTCAAAGATAAAGAACATTCCTCGGTCAGGTAGGTCAGGTAGCATAGCAACAGAACAATGGGCCCTGACCAGTGACCTTATCACCTAGCACAACATCCTGCAGACTCACGACCTGCACGTCTCCTCTCAGCTGCACGTATGGCACATTGTGCACCCCTTCCCTCCTTCCTGCCCCCTCCCACTCCAATGCTATATAAGCCTTGCTGAGGAAATAAAATTTGCAGCTTGATCAGAACCCTGTCTTGCTGTCTTCCTTTGTGTCTTCCCATCCCTTTCATTTTCTCCCGCAGGTGGGTCGCCCCCGTTGACACCCCACTGGCCGGGGCATATTATTTCTTTAATACAAGTCATGCTGACTCTTGCATTTACATGTAAACTCAAATATGATCTAGATTCTAGTTTACTTGGTATTGTTGTGTGACTTTTCTTTGGGATATGTGAAAAAACAAAAAAAACCAAAAACATCTATTTGCCCCAGATAGGTCACTGAGAACAGATTGAAGACTCAAGAAATGAATCTACCTAAGACTAGTTTAGTGAATCCATGGCTTTTTTCAAGTTATTTGCAGGGGGATTAGTAAGGGCTTACTTACAAGCACATGGATGACTTGAAGTAGCCCTATGCCCAAAATACGTCCCTGGCATGCAAGATGACTTAGGAAAGCTACATCTATGGAACTCCTGTAAAACATACAGGTAGCATGCTGGTCTGAGATTCACTTATTCCCATCAGTTGATATTGGTGGCCTCAAGATACATTATCAGTTTCATCTTTCTGAGAGGAATAAATTTTCTTTACTTCCAAATCCTTATAAGCCTTTCTTCTCACTCTTTGAACAAATGCTTCAATTTGGAGGGAAGGCTCTCTTTGCTCAGCCTTTTAGGTATCTTTCTTGAAGCATTTAAGTTTTAGTTATAAGATAATAGTTATAACATATAGGTACTTTGTGGCAAATATAATTGGAAATGACTACATATCTAAACTCAACATTAAAACAAATATTATCCATCAGGCTACTGACTGGAGAGCTACATCCTTTTGACCTGTAACACTGTCCATGTGCCTGGTCCTCTGGAGTGATAGAGGAGAGAGAATGCAGAGAAGAGAAGATGATGCTGATATGCATGAGCTATTAGAATGACTGAGAAAAGATTATGTAATTTTAGAATACATTTAACATTTCAAGATTATTTAAATAATAAAAAAAATTATCAGGGTGAAAATCTTGTCACCCTTTCTGATTTTCTATAAACATAATTAGATATTCCATTTTCTTCTATTATTGATTTGCCCATGAGTTTTTGAAAAGAGTTTGAATTTGTGATTAAATCGTTTTAGTGTTCACAGTACTAAATAAGGGTCAGCAATCTCAGAAGAATGGTTATTAAACTATTTTAATTTCAGCTTAATTGCTAATACAAGGTAGAGAAACTTAGAGAGATGAGTTGTCTTATGAGTCTATCAAATTGGAAAAATGGAGAATTGAAAACCAAATGATATGCAAATTTGACAATGTACAGATAATAGAACAGATTAAAATAAAAGGATAGTATTTGAACTTTTTTCTGACACAAAAGTTTTAGCAACTCACAACAGAAATGACTTAGGAGGGAGCAAAAAACACTTCATTAGTAGTTGTAGTGTTTAATCCCAGAACACGAGGCTAAACTAACTTCCTGCTAACGGTATCTGTCACAGTGTAAACTGAATGGTTGTGTTTCATTATTGGAATATTCATCGACATCCATGCAGCATGGAATTTAAAAAAAGAAAGCATTAAAAATGCAATGAGAGAAAAGAGTTTCACGGACACAAATTGCTCTAAGGCTAGAGATCAACAAGTCTAGAAGAAAGTCATTTGAAACTACAAATGGCTGCCAAAAATTCATTTCAAACACATCCTCTCTTTGTGTGTAAGACTCATCCTCTTAAAATGTGCATTCTATAAAAATAGAAAGAAAATTATCACCTTTCCTCCCCCTGGAACATTTGATAAGAGATGATAAAACCTGAAAATGCTGTCTTAGAGAAGTCCGTGAACTGCTATTTTTAAATTATATGACTTGATTGACTATGTAAGTTCTTTGACCAAATGTGCCTGAGCATCCTCTGCAATTCTACACTTCAGTAAGTCTGTACTGGTCTATGCCATTATAAGAATAACATTATGAAACAGTCAAGTATGGTTTACTCAAGCTATAAAAATAGGGAAGGAGACATGTTTCTCCTATATGCATACGTATAGTATGTCTCCTGCTTAGTCTTTATTATGTGAATAAATCATAATTGGCTAAATTAGTGCATTGATCATATTGTAGTAATTTGACACTACCATTTTTCAGGAGAAAATGTTATTCTTCCACCTAGCTTAGATTAATTACACTAGAGACAAAATAACTCCTGATTGGCTAGAGAAAAGGCTCAATGGGAATTTTCATCGAATTTAATTCTCACACTAACTAAGCTGAAGCCCTTTTGCTACAAATGATGTTTAAAAACTATACTTTGTCTACCATCCTTTGTCCTTGTTCTTTCTAAGATTCATTGTGATAGGTTAAACCCTATCTCACTCAGTAAAGACTCACATTTCAGTGACCTATATGCTACTGCAAGGCCATCTTCTCCTCTTGCCCCTCATTCACTAGTTCTTTGAAGTTGACTGTACCTGCAGCATGCTCTTCCTGAGTGTATTATTGTGTGTGTCTCTTTCCATCCTGGCTGATGCCCTGGAATTCCTCACAAAGGATCTCTCACTGTATTTAGCACAGCACGGTGAAGGAAGGAGAGAATAAATGAATTTACTGTTACATTCCATTATTCAAATACTGAAAGTTTAGCATCTAGGAAAACTGTTCTTTTAGCACGACATTGCACTGCTGTAACTGTCACTACTTTTTGTTTGTTGTTTTTTTTTTTGAGAATTTTATGTATGAGTGCTGTTTGAAACAACTTTATTCAATGGTTTGTGTATTTTCTTTTTCTTTTGGAAGAAATAAGAATTCCATAGATCCCTAAAAAAAACAGGGCTAATGCTAAGAGGGTTGCACTCTGAAAACTGACAGTGGGACCCCATTGCTGGGGACAATATTCACACAGCTCATTGAATGTAGTGAGGTTGAACTAGTGGCTGCATGGAGCCTTCACTCCTACATCCTAGATTCTTTGGCATGGGAAGGTACTCTGCAGGCTACAGAAAGAATCCTGAGGGGTTGGGGATTTAGCTCAGTGATAGAGTGCTGTGGATATCATTCTGTATAAATAAAACACTGATTGGCCAGTGGCCAGGCAGGAAGTATAGGCGGGACAAGGAGAGAGGAGAATTCTGGGAAGCAGAAGGCCGAGGGAGACACTGCCAGCCGTGCCATGACAAGCAGCATGTGAAGATGCTGGTAAGCCAGGAGCCATGTGGCAAGGGATAGATTTATAGAAATGGATTAATTTAAGATATAAGAACAGCTAGCAAGAAGCCTGCCATGGCCAGACAGTTTGTAAGCAATATAAGTCTCTGTGTTTACTTGGTTGGGTCTGAGCAGCTGTGGGACTGGCGGGTGAGAGAGATTTGTCCTGACTGTGGGCCAGGCAGGAAAACTCTAGCTGGAGTAGAGTGCTTGCCTAGCAAGCACAAGGCCCTGGGTTTTGTCCTCAGCTCTGAAAAAGAAAAAAAGAAAGAAAGAAAGAATCCTGGACACCAACCCAACCACAAAATCCTCCACCTGCCATATGTCATGCCTGCATGATGTGCTGGGGCAATGGTGATGTCTTACTTGTGGGAGGGGCCAACCAATATCTGGTTCAACTTGAGATCCATTCCACAATAGGGAGACTATGCCCTGCATTGCTTTGATGGCCAGGAACAGGAGACTGGATGGCCAAGAGACCTAGGGTAGAACCAAACATGACTAGCAAAAAAAAAACAAAACAAAGAAATCAATGAAATGGTTCCTAATGATATTCTGCTATACTTCTAAAAGAAGAGGCTTCCTTTGGCATCAGATGGAAACAGATGCAAAGACCCACAGCCAGACATAATGTGGAAAAAGAGTCTAAACTGTAGGTCTCTATGGGGTCCCTCCCCTCACAGATCTGAGAACCCCACCAAAGAGGGGGAGGAAAAATTGTAGGAGTCAGAAGGGATGGAGGATGCCAGGAGAACATGCCCACCAAGTCAACCAAACAGGGCTCACATGGGCTTACAGAGATTGAAGCAGCAAGCACAGGGTCTGCATGGACTTGCTCCAGGTCCTCTGTATGTACTATGGCTGTTAGCTTTTCTGGGACTGCTAACAGTGGGAGCAGGTGGGTCTCTGACTCTTTTGCCTGTTCTTGGAACTCTTTTCTTCCTATTGGGTCACCTTTTCCAGTCTTGATATATGGGTTTTTAACCTTGTCTTTTTGTATCTTGTTTTGTCCTGTTTGCTTGATGTCTCCTCTTGCAGGCCTGCTCTATCTTGAAAGGAAATGGAGGGGGTACAGGAAGTAGATCTGGGGGAGAGGGACAGAGTGGAGGGAGAGAAACTGTGATTGGGTTGTGTTGAATGAGAGAAGAATCTATTTTCTTTCTTTTTTATTAAAAAATTATTCATTCATTTTATATCCCAGCCTCAGTCCCCACCCCCATCCTCTCCTCCCAGTTCCTCTTCACCACTCCACTCTCTGTTCCCATACTCCAATCCACTTCTCCTCTGTTTCTGTTTAGGAAAGGTCAGGTCTCTTATAACTATCAACAAAACATGGCGTAACAAGTTGCAGTAAGACTAAGCATCTCCCCATGTATTAAGGCTGAGCAAGGTGATCCAGTATGAGGGGTATGGTGCCAAAAGCCAGTAAAAGAGTTGGAGACAGGCCCTGTTCCTACTGTTAGGAGTCCCCAAGAGGACCAAGCTACACAGCTGTAACATATATACGGAGTGTTTAGGTCCTTCCCATGCAGGCTCCCTGGTTGTTGGTTCATTCTCTGAGCCCCTAGGAGCCCAGGTTTGTTGATTCTGTGGGTTTTCTTGTGGTGTCCTTGACCCCCCTGGCTCCTTTCTCCTCCTCTTCTGCAGGATTCTCAGAACAACTCAGCCTAATGTTTGGCTATGGATCTCTGCCTCTGTTTCCATCAGTTGCTGGATAAAGCCTCTCTGATGACAATTGGACTAGGCACCAGTCTGGTCACAGGAGATGGCCAGTCCAGAATCTATTTTCAATTAAAAAAAGTAAAACCCAACCAACCAAACAAACAAAAAACTTGAATCCAAAAAAGCTCATTTAGATATCAAAATGATTTAATTAATGACTTTAAAATAGACACTAGATTTGGCAGAATATGGAATAAAATATTTTGGACTATGCATAAATTATATACAGCACTTTGCAGTAAGGAATTTGGACTTGTTTGTAGAGAGAGTTTGTCTTTGACTTAAGCTCCTATAAAATAATCTAACAACCTAGAATTTCCCAAGTGACAGAAACATCTCCCTTAATCACTCCATACTTGCTAAATTAATCTACATAAATGATTCAGGGATGACCAGACATACTCATTCATTAATATTTGTGTGATGGTCTTTCCTGAGAGATCAAATATGTAATTAGCATTTTGGAGTATTCAGCCATGTGCCTAGCTCAGCCTTATGGACAGGTGTTAGAGATTTACCATAACAGCATCAACAATGGATTAATCATCTTGTCTATACAATGTAATGTCTAGAATAATTTTCAACATCCAGTTTCATAAAGCTGAGTATCTTGAATTATAAAGATGCAGGGTTTTTTTTTTTCATTTTTTTTCTACTGCTCCTTGCTCATAATTTTTATTTATCACATGACTTTTCTCTGTGGTATAACTATGGATATCTGCTCATCTTACTAAACAGTTAGCTTTTAAAATAAATAAAAGCTTCATATTAACTCATATACTACATGCTCGGCTCAAAGTAGTGGTCAAAGAATGCTTATATAGTGAATTAATGAGTATCTGGAATATAGCAATTTTAACCAAATTTACTCAATTGACATATTCAGGTATTTTCATCAGCCTGTTATGTTGTCATTTTGTGGGCTTTATTACTATGCAACCTTTACTCAATAATTATAAATATTTCATACAGTGACTATAGAATACTGCTATGAGGCTAACAGGCATTACATTTTAATTAAGAAAAAAGAGATTTGGGAGACAGAATAATTACAAATATATTGAGCTCTGTTATTGCATATTGTAGTCTCAAGAAAATTATTCAAGTTTTTATTTCTTCATTATAAAATAGAGAATTAGTACATATTTTCTATTGCTATATCATGCCATTATTTAAATGAATGATAGATATTAATACTTCATCCCACTTTCTCCAGATTTATAAGTGGGTAAGCAGAACATATATCATTAAACATATATTTTGAGTATATATGTATGCATGTTTAAATACTTAACACATACAAATTTATAGAATTATTTATATTTTTCAGTGCTATATATATTATAGCGAGGTAGACAATAGCTAGCAAGGTATTTATTAGTTCAAATCAACAGTGATTAAATATATCACCATTTCTGATGATTTTGTCCAAGTTATGATATCTGATGGGCCCTTTTCTATGCAAAATACATGTGACCAAAGTTTCATTCAGAAAATGCTTAAATTTGATTCAGTTATGAGTCACAGTTGCACCATTATAATTGGAAATCTCTCATACACAGGTAAGTTTTCTGTTTTTATGGCGTATAATGGCAGCTTGTTTATCAGTTTGCTCACTTTCTCATCTACTTATTTATTGAACAAAATGCACATTGCACATCCATCCACTGTGTTTCAGGTGCAATGCTAGGTACTGGGGTTACAAAGATGAATTAGGTTGACCTTTACCTCAGGAAATGCTCAGCCAGTGGTTCAAGCTGCTGACTTTTTGAGAGCTTAGTTGCATCAATAACAGCTTGCACGTAAAAGTAGACTTTCTTCAGATTGTGCAACACCTTATGAGGATCTTTAGAAAGAAAGACTGAGAAAAGCTAACAAGGTTGAGCTCCATTAGAAGACCCAGTGTCAAACTCTTTATAAAGTTTCTGGCATCTTTATTTTTTTAATCAGTATTAATTATGATGATTGTCTCTTAAGCAGCCCGAGATGAAACAAAGTTTAATTTTTATATATGTGTGGTTCGTGAGACTGGGTTTCCAAATGATTTTAGTGCAGTCTGGTGAATGCAACTGATTAACAGCTGACTTGGAGCTCGAGTGTGGGTTATAGGGTGTGGTGCTCTCCATGGGTATGATCTAACATAAGTGCAGTGGAGAATCTGGGTATAGCACAGGCTATCTGAGAGGCAAAAATGATACAGCAAACCATCTCTTCTCTCTGCTGGGGCTTGCTTTTGCAATAATTCAAAAGAAAATGATATCTATCAGAAAGATGAATGCTGGATTTTAGTAGCAATAGGGTTTTTTTTTTATCCTATCTTGTGAAGATTTGTGAATTCCAGCATCTAAGCCATATCAAACTATTTGATAAAATTCCTTTCATTAATTTATTATTTCATATGCATTCACTAATTAATTTTTAACTATACTACTTAGGTTAATTCCAGTGGTTAAAAAAATATTATTCAAGTTAAAATTATTTTTATAATTAAATGAGTTTTTGATAATTATATATTAATTACAACTCTCCACAACCAAGTACATACATCTGGAGAGTTTGAAAAATATTTTTAAATTATGTATAAGGGTTTTCTTGATTCATACCTAAATGGCCATGAAGACAAATGTTTGCAAGTAAAAACACATTGTAAAATTACACACACACACACACACACACACACACACACACAAACACACACACACACAAATTACAAAGGATAGCTAAGGAAATGAGACTTTTAGAAAACTTCATTAAAGTTTTCGATTTGTTACCCAAACTTGCACCTATCTGTCACACTTACGAGGATATATTAGCAAGAACGTATTAATAACATTTAACAGATTGTAAATATATTTTCATAAAGTGATGATGAAAGAAGATAAATCCTCTTATCCAACTTAATGAGTACTATGGAAGTGTAAATGGCTTTGTTTTGGATTAGAAAATGCTGGCAGAGAACAGTCGACTTGATCTGGTGAAGAGACAGTGAAGTGCCCATTGAGATACTATTGGGAACAGAGAGGCTGGATTTTCTCTAAGAATTCTTGTCTATATTCTGCATAAGGAGAAATAATGAACATGCCTACTACAGGGCCAGACAGGTGGCTATATGACATTCCTCCAAGAGCTGGAGCAAAAATATGTGACCTGCTTGAGTTTGTCAATTTAATTTCTGTAAAAGATCTTCTAATATGCAGTATTTTAGATCTGCCGAGAATTCTTAGAGAATTCCAGTCTCACCTCTTTGGTAAGATTCTAGTTCTAAGTACTTCTGCATGTCTACAGGTGAGTGAAATATCCCTTCCTGCTGCATTTTTTTCTGATAAAAGATAAAGTAAATAGAAATGCAGTGGTTACTCACAAGGACATAGCGAGCAGGAGAGCAGAGAATGGTGTGTACTCTGAGCCCAGTGCAGAGCGCATGAGTCACCAGGGTGTTTTCAGCAGAGGTCCCTCAAATTTCCCTGTGGAAACGAACAGAGAGCCAGTAAAGTGCCCATTAGGATGCTACTGGGAATACTGAGGCCTCTAGCCATTACTTCTCTGCTCATAAAGGGCTTTGGCCTCCTGTTTTCCCATGCAATTTTAATAGCTGAAGAGAGGTAGAATCCAGGCAGCTTAGGGGCAGGCCAAATCAACCTTCCTCAGAAGATCATTATCATTCAAAGAGACTTCCAGCTAAGGGGGCACTTGAAAGGTGATTGTATGTTTGTTTTAAGGCAGGCTGGAATAAGTTATTGGAATCAAGAACAGACAATTATTCATTAATATCTTTCTGAAATTGAGATGCATTAAAAATAGAATGGTTTTAACAAAGACCCTATAAAATACTGGAATGTGCCTGAAATGATAGATTATGATTATTTATATCTATAGCAAATATAATGGAGTCTACTGTACTTGATGTCTCAATGCTCAAATGTTAAAAATTCAACCTGTGTCCATGGCCCAGTGCATAGTCCTATTAAGCCCATACTTTCATGATGGCTGGGCAGTCTGGAGCAAAAGGGAACCCTTTTCATACCCTTGGATAGTTTACATGATTTATATCACTATGACAAGTCAGGGCCAAGTGTATATTCCCTTCCTTATAGTTACTTCCTATTGACATGGAGTAACACAAAGCAAGGTCACCAGCTCTGCGGGCTTACCCTGAAAGAGAACCTGTGGGGAAAAAAAAAAAAGAGTCACATTTTTCAAGGGACCAAATACATTTTTCATTTTCATGACAAGGTTTCCTAGAAATAAATCAGCACTGTGAGACAAGGCAACAAAGCCAAGTGCAACTAAAGATGAATGCAGTGGCGCAATGGCACAGAGGCATCGACCTTGTATCTGGACAAGATGTACTCGTTCTGTGGCCTGCCCTTCAGAGAGCCCCTCATTATAGAGACGGAACACCCGGAGGTGTCTCGGCTCATGCTTTTGGGCTGCTGCTTCATTGTTGCTTCATAGATGCAAAAGTTGACTCTGGCTAAGAGAGCCCAGGTTCAGAGAATGCAAGAGTCGATGTTTCAACATGGGGTTGAAAGATAAGGGGCAGAGTCATACTTCCTGTCTTAGTGACCCGGCTTTGTTCTACTCCATGTCAACAGGAAGTAGCCCTAAGAAAGTCAAGTGAAGAAAAGTCAAACTGTTACTAAATCCTAATCCCAGCTCTAAGCTTGCACAGCTCAGATTGCCAAAGGGAATAAATGGAGGTTATCCTGCTCATTGCAGTATTGAATACCCAAGCAGGGTGTTTTAATAACCTTATTTCTTTTGTATCATCCAGTACGTTTGGAAAGCCTGAAAAGAAAGGAAGTATTGGTGACAGCTTATCTACACTTAGGAATATATGGTAGTTAGAGCTATTGCCGTTAGTTATTCCATAATAGATTTTCCACATCCTTTTTTTTAACCGATGTAGGAGAAAAATGAGTAAGATAGTCTTTCTCAAGCTTCTTGTTCCCAAACTCAGTTGATTTATGATTAATTTCAATATA
The DNA here is from genome assembly GCF_949786415.1 of Peromyscus eremicus. Classification (NCBI taxonomy): domain Eukaryota; kingdom Metazoa; phylum Chordata; class Mammalia; order Rodentia; family Cricetidae; genus Peromyscus; species Peromyscus eremicus. The sequence goes on along the minus strand of NC_081424.1, from coordinate 21,505,046 downwards.
TTTTGCTCTTGGTAATTAGGAAAACATAAATGTATCAATTCTGTAATTTACCCACACTGAGAAATTCTGCAGTGTTTTGAACTTAATATTGAATTAAGTGGTATAGAATGATACTTACTTTTTTACAAATGTTAGTCCAAGGTCAATCTGTGATTGTGAAAACACCAGCTTTCCAAACTTCCCAAAGGTGTGATAATAACAATGGTGGGATTTCCGAATGAATGGACTGTAAGGCATCTGCACTTTTCATAGTAAACTGGGCTTAATTTGAGACAAATATGTTTCTTGTGGACAATGTATAAGAGGGGAGGCTCAGCACTTATACTAAGCTACGTTAATGGATTTATAGCTATGTTAATCTTTAGATTGAGCTCTGAATTTAGTCATTTGAAAATAAATGCTCTCTAGGGAGATCATCATCAAGAAATAACTGAGCAATTGTTTAAAATTGAAGGCTGTTTTTGGCCCTCTGAGATAATGAGGCAAATTGTGTTATGGTCAATCTGAAAACTGCAGGATATTACCTAGCTGTCTGTTGATGTGTCTTAATGAAAGTGTAATATCCTGAGAAATGGGAACTTTCTAACTCATGAATTTACCTAAAATCATGAGTACAACAAGAAAAGTCACAAAAAGCTTAGAATTTCAGATCAATTTTTCTATAAATTAAATATATAATATTGTCTCATTTTTTATTTTATATTGTATAGTTGCATCTATCTTGACAGAATGAATTCTATCTGATAATTTCCAGTACTAGAACTTTAACACTCACTAGTTTAAATGATCGTTTTTTTTTGGGGGGGGGGGTGCGGTTCGAGACAGGTTTCTCTGTGTAGCTTTGGTACCTGTCCTGGATCTTGCTCTGTAGACCAGGCTGGCCTCAAACTCACAGAGATCTGCCTGGCTCTGCCTCCCAAGTGCTGGGATTAAAGGCATACACCACCACCCAGCAGTTTAAAGGATCTTAACGGTAAGTACACATAAACTCTGCTGATGGAAACTTGTGACCCTAATTATGTATTACATTTGGAAGTTATTTCCCTTGGTCCAAAAATACTTTCCTGTATTGAGTATCTTTCCTTCTTCTAGACAAAGTTCTTATTATTTTTTTGTTTTCCAAATTCAGACTGTTCTTTTGTTTTGGAATTTTGTTTTCCAAATTCAATTTCTGTTGCAATTGTACCCTATAAATTTATTTTTCTAAAACTCTCAGTTCCATCTTTTCAATATTTCTTACATTTTTTCATTTTAAATAATAAGATAAATATCTAGAAGTCCAGTTAGATGATATTTACAGAGAGATGGATGCCCATGTGCTAAATAGGGAACCCAGACCCTTACCAGCAGTGATATATGGAATAGGCGAAAGTATTTGTACATCAAAAATATGATAAGGGTTAACATCTAAAAAGTAAGCAATACAAAGAACAGCAACAAAATAAATAATTAAATGGAAAGATAGATGTTTTTCAAAATTAAACATACAAATACCCAATAGATTTATAGGATAATACTGAATACTACTTTCTAACTCAGTGAAATGAATATTAAATAACACAGCAATATATAAACTCACACCTGTCAGGAAAAATAAAAGTTTACCAATGATATGTAGAAAAGCAAACAGATGTGGCAATAAAACTAGCATGACCATTATGGAAATTAATATGGAAGGACCTCAAAATTAAACATAGTAGTGCCATATACTTCAGAAAGTGCCATATAGTTTGGAATATATTAAAAATAAAGTTAATTTGTCTCAAAGAGGTTGAGCTGGCTAATTTTTTTTTTCGTTTTTTGAGACAGGGTTTCTCTGTGTAGCTTTGCGCCTTTCCTGGAACTCGCTTTGGAGACCAGGCTGGCCTCGAACTCACAAAGATCCACCTGCCTCTGCCTCCTGAGTGCTGGGATTAAAGGCGTGTGCCACCACCGCCCGGTGAGCTGGCTAATTTTATGTCAGCCTGACACAGCGGTATATGAGAGGAAAGAACCTCAATTGAGAAATTGTCTTCATAAGATCAGGCTGACAGCAAGCCTGCAGAGCATTTTTTTTTTTTTTTTTTTTTGATTAGTGGTTGGTGTGGGAGGACCCAAACTTAGACTGTCTTCCCTGGGTGCTCTAAGAAAGCAGACTGAGCAAGCCAAGAGGAGTAAGCCAGTAAACAGCATTCTTCCACGGCCTCTCCATCATCTCCTGTCTTCAGATTCCTTCCCTATTTGAGTTCCTGCCTTGACTTCCATCAGTGAACTATAATAAAGGATATGCAAGCCAAATAAACTCCTCCTCAACTTGTTTTTGGTCATGGATTTTCATCATAGCAACAGTAATCATAAGACAGATATTTACATTGTATGTTCATTGAAGCATCATTTATATGACACTATTTGAAATGTCTATCAATGATGATTGCATGCAGACTTTTATATAGAAAGAGTAGAATATCATCCAGCTTTAAAAGTGATATCTAGCTCATTTAAAAAACAGAGAAGGACATAAGAAATATGGTAAGCTAAATAAACCCATCATGATCTTGACCATATATGGAATCTAAAATGTCAAACTAAGAATCAAAGACTACACTTGTAGTTACCAAGACAGAGGGGTGGTGGAATGTGGGATTGGAAATAGGAACAAAATTTCAGTTAAACATAGCAAATTAGGTCTGGAAATCTGTTCTTTAACATGCTTGTTTTGGTAGTAATAGTGCCTTTTCTGCTTAAATACTGCTAAGAGAGCAGATCTTACTCTTGGCTTTATCTGTACTTTACCACTGCCATATTTATTCTACTTAACATTAATCTACACATCAAAAAATAAATTTGATGCAAGGTTTTTATTGAGATTCTCAATTTAATAATTGCTTTGAAAAATTACATTCATAGTAATAAAAATGATCAGTGAATATTATACTCAATCTTTATGTAAACTATAACTTGTCTTAGGAAGATGCTTGTATTTCTGAGTTAACAAATGAAAATATGCAGTGGTCATGTGTAATGTTTTCCCTTTTTAGCTTTATTCACTGAGATCTGGATCATCTATCCAGATTCCCCCAGGGCTTTTAAGTTTCTTCCTTCATATAATGTATAAAATATGTCACAAATATTTTACCCAAGTCTATTTTAATTCTATTTTATTGTTATAAGCTGATCAACTATGCAGACTTTAGAGTTGTCTGTTTTCATTAAATATACCAACACATTAGTGTATCATAAAAAAGTTGCAAAGAAATATGATTTTTCCCTTTCTTTTACTTTCATCATAGAGAAGTAGTAGTCTGAACAGAGGAAAGACAAGAGCAATTTCACTGCTTTGGGCTTAATGCAGTGATTAGAATGGAAAGCCATGTAAAATCCAAAAGTATATGGCTTTCCAAGAAAGGCAGAGTTTGTGGAGAACCTTTACATGATGGGATATTTAAGTAGATCCCTGGGAGTCCAGATGTGAAAGCAAACCACTGGAGTTCAGCACTTAGCTGGAAATTGCTTTCTGTCATCCAAGTTGGAACTAATCAGAAGTCAGGCATGAAGGATTAAGGAAAAATGCTTCAGGTGTATACTTGACTTCAAAATTTGGAACTTTTTCCCTTCTTCTATGGCCCAGGACAGCACCTGCCTCTTTTCATAATATACAGAATTAAAGGGTTCCTATGAGAATTCATTTTAAGAAGTCAGAGAACTGAATGTATTCACTACAAAATCTTCTCTTCTGGTTTTTCAGGACCACAGAATAGAGTGCAACCCTGGAACTTCTTCATCTGGAGAATCAATTCTGAAAAGACTTTTAGGAACATTTAGTCCCATACTGTCATTTGACTGAAAGAAAGATTAGATGTCCAAAAGGGAATTAACAGCGCTTGCTCCTTGTTTTTATCCCTGTGTCCATTGTCTTTAATCGTGGGCTATAATTATTCAGTTTGTATTATTGCACTGGAGCAAAACCACTAAGTATTATGCTGCTGGGCCAGGAAGATGCTCATAACTGACCAAATGCAGAAGCCTTAGCCAAGTAGGTATCTACTCAATTCTCCAATTAAATAGTCATTACAGTGGTGCATTTTAGCTTGAAAACAGTCTTTATACTGTTGGCAACTCTGACCAGATGCCTTTGATTTAATGTGGTCTTTTCCATCATTTTCTCCGCTTCCTCTAGAACTTTCAGTTTTTAAGATACCATTTTTCTGGGGAAGAATGTCACTGTACAGTATAATTGGAAGCTTGAACCTCCTCTAATGAGTGTTGCATGATGTATTTCAAACTTTTCTAAGGAATCAGTTACTAGGGGTGGCCATTTAGAAGAAGCACTTTGTTAACACTTTTCAGCTCATTATCACAACTCTACGAGGCACACATCATTCCTCCAGTGTTACTAATGAGAAGACTGGGGCTTGGAGGTGGGATGTAACTTTCCATGCTTAGCCAAGATTGATAGAACTCTGTTGCCCCTAGAAAACCATGTGTTCTTTGTTCAGGGATCTCCTGGATCCTATTCTACATGATTCAAATAAGTCTATTTTTCTTAACAGGTCCAGGTTTCTACTACTGTACAAAAACATATGGTCCTACCTGGGTCGCTGGAGCCTGATGAAGGAGATTGATGTGGATTCTAAATAAGAAAACCACTCCCTTTCAGAACTACCTAGTTGTAAGAAATATACAAGTCAGGAAGTTTACTGGACCATTCTCTCTACTGTGTGATACAAGGAGAGAATGGATTCAAGAACGGGACATAAGAAATATAAACTTACTTTGTTTAGTGAAGAGGCCAGAAAGACTTCAACTGATTAAGAGCATCAGATTACATGGATGACTTCAGCACCTCCCCATCTTCAAGCCTCTGAATAAAACGGTCTGTCCACACACAAAAGAGAAGAAAGAAAAACAAAAGGAATATAGGAAAAAGAAAAAGAGATAACCTTGATAAGAACATTTGAAACCTTGGTGAAATTTTTATTTCTACCCAAGGTTATGATGAGTCACTGTTTTTTTTTTTTTTTTTTTTTTTTTTTTTTTTTTTTTTTAACAAAATCTCATACATTTGATTTTTACCAATAAAGACTCGGGAGCCAGATGCTGGGGTGAAAACTTCCTAGCTCAGAGAGGCAGAGAAAACACTGTGCTGACCTTCCTCTGCAGATGTCCCAGAAAAGGCCTTTCTCCTATACCATCTCAAACAAAAACTCCTCAACCCAATGTCCCTTTCCTTCTGCTTCCTATGTGTCTCTCTATCCATCCTCTGGACTCCCTCTTACTCTTCTATGGTTTTTCCTTTCAACTGATTGCTTGCTCTTCCTGTTGACCTATAGTTGACTTTATTTAATCCTGTTTATAATATTCAAGCAGTAAGCTCTTGGAGAAACAGTGTGTTCTAGGGAGGAGCCACACCAATTGGAACCAGGTTTTTTTTTTTCAGTAAATGATACAATCTTGAGGTGCACAGTGTGATCAAATATATTACACCACATCACAAAGCTACAAAACCTAGATCCTCACAGTGACTCATGACATTTCATTCAAAGTTCTATTTTGAGTCCTGTGGGCAGGTGGAAGCCAGCCTCTTATAATGGCTGACTGTACTCTGCAGAAGAGAGCTGATTCTAAGTTTGCATCTGATTTTTTTCTTTCATTTTCTCATATTTCTGTGCTCCACACATGTCAAGCTCAGTCCTGCAGCAGATACTTCATGTTTCTTCTGCATGAAACACTATTTTGTAGGTGTCTTCATGGCTCATTTTCACATCTCTCTGATGCCTCAATTTTCTATGTGTTCTTACATTTCTTACTTTTCCAGTATCCATTTGCATTCTCTTGTCCTCTTTCTGGCTTAAATTTCTCTCTCAACCATTTTTTTTGTCAGACTTTTTTTATACTTATCACTTCTTTCCTTACCATCACATAGAGGTGTACAATTTCAAGAGAACAGAGATTTTATTTTGTGCTAAATTCTCAGTGCCTCATTCACTGCACTTGGTACACAGCAAATACTCAATAAAACCTTATGAAAACAACATTCTACTTTGCTTGAATACAGGAAGTTTAAAATAGTTAAAGGTATATTTTTATTATAACAAAAAGATTATTGACTAAACACCATGTGTTCATCTTTGAATACAGATTTAAATGAGTCTGTTTCTTCATAGGGTTATGTTATCTTAGACCACTGCTAAATACTTTGAAGGCTGCCCTCTTTTCCAATGACAAGGACAAATTGTTAACATTAAAAAGTCTCATGATGATGGCTGGAGAAGTATCTAAATATAATTGCATATTTATTATTGTTGAAACAGAGGGCTATACTTCATAAAAGAGTCTAAATAGTCTGTTATAGTTTCCTGTGTTATTGATCACACGTACTAAAAACAAGTTTTTAAAAATGCATTAACCTCTCCTTCAAAGCAGTTAAGCTACCCATAGCCCAGTGTGAAGGGTAGAAAACTCAGAGCACAGAAGTACTGGATATACAACCCCCAAGGCACTGAGGCAGAAGTCCTTAATTATCCTTCCACAGGGCTTGGAAAAATAGGTGGGCCCTATGTTTTCATCTAATTTCAAACTGATGAGAAGGAAATTTATTAATAAAATGAAATTCAATTGTAACAACTAAAATTTCATAGAATGTGTTCACACACATAAAATAAAGACCAAAACATAGTTACCTTATGGAATTTGTCTTGAAACAATGAAGACTCTTACTGTTTAAACAATGGCATGTGTATTAAATAAAACTACTCTCACTTAATGTAGAAATCTTTGATAGGAGGCTCACACAAAATAATAAGTTAGTTTTGCTAACTAAATTATGAATGAGTTTAATTTAACACTCATTTTAAGTATTTCTTATTAATACTGGCTATTTTTGTCCAGCTTATCGGACTGAACTCAAGAGTAAATTCTCAATGTGTATTTAAAGGTAAGAAATTTCTGAACAGGAGGAAAGACTGACTAGTCGCTCAGACCAATGCTATACTCCCGTAAAGGACAATTGTGCACCAATCTTCTAGGATAGTTTCCACACTTTGGTGTTGGTCTGGACTTCGCAGAGCAAGCACAGATCTACTCAGGCAATTCCATGTTGGTTTTCTTAGCTACCTATGACTCTTGTAAAAGTAATTTTAAGGTTTTATTTTAAAAATTAGATTTATTTATTTTGTGTGTATGAGGTTTTTTCTTTCATGTATATAAGTACTCCACATGTGTGCCTGGTGTCCATGGGACACAGGGGAGTGCATCAGATCCCTAAAACTAGGGTTGCAGATGGTTGTGAGCCACTATTTGGGTACTGGGGATCAAATCAAGGTCCTTTGCAAGAGTGGTAGATTACCTTAACCCTGAGCTATCTCTTCAACATCTTGTTTTTATTTTTAATTATGTGTATATTGTGTCGCTGTATGGTGCATTGAGTGTAGTGCCACTGGAGGACATAAGAAGGTATCAGTTGGAAGTATAGGCAGCTTGACTTCAGAGCTGAGAACTGAACTCAATTCTCTGCAAGAGCAATATGCTCTTTTAATTGCTGATCCATCTCTCTAGCCCCTTACAGTCATTCTTCAAAAGTTGATTATTATGCCGGGCGGTGGTGGCGCACGCCTTTAATCCCAGCACTCGGGAGGCAGAGCCAGGCGGATTTCTGTGAGTTCGAGGCCAGCCTGGGCTACCAAGTGAGTTCCAGGAGAGGCGCAAAGCTACACAGAGAAACCCTGTCTCGAAAAACCAAAAAAAAAAAAAAAAAGTTAAGATAAAAAAAAAAAAAAGTTGATTATTATTTAAGGTAAACCTTAACTTTAGAACTATTACATAATCAATGTAATGTATATTTCAGAGGGCCCCCCTTTTTTTTCCTAAAAGAAAATTACGGCTCACTTAAATATTGTAAACACTTCATTAGATCCTAAAATGATCCTATTTAAATATTGAACATTGTTAGGACATTGGGATGGCAATTTCCCCATGATTAAAAATGTTCCCTCCATTCTTAACACTTTAATTTCAATCCCTATCCCTCAGTTTTCACTTCACTCTTTAAGGAACAGCTCAAGGTTAGTGCATGTCTTTGGCAAAGCTCATTTGTGATCTGGTCTTTGTTTAATCAGTGCTCACAGTCTTCAGTGTTTTCCTGTAGGTGAAAAATATTCTAAATGTAACAGCATGAGTTCCCCATGAAATCCATCAAGGCAAAGAGTACCTAGAAGTGTGGCAGATATGTGGATTTATTTGAAAACCAAATGAATGATTTCATTGTGAGTCAAAAGCAGGGCCACTTGACAATGTTGGTGATGATCAATATATCCTCAGCCCAGGGGAGGTTTGAAGATAAGCATGTATGCAAACAAATATGCATTTTTCATTTTTTGCCTCAGCTTTTGCTTAAGCTATTTGGAAGCAATCAGTTTTTCTTACTTTATTTCTTAATTTTCTTAGTAATAGTTCTCTTCTCTCAGCTTACTTTGCCAACACCTCTGTACATTTCTCGTACTGTGTAGGGTGCTGATACATCCTAAAATGTGAGGGTACCCCAGAGCGGCCTGGAGTGAGGCAGTCCTTCCGACATAGGGCAGGTGCCAAGACCTTTAAGTGCCAAGGCTCTGTTCCATTTCTTTCAATCCCTTGAGAACCTCTTAACAATCGGGGCAGTCTTTTCTTACACAATAAGACATGGCAGTGTAAATACAGCTATCTTAAGAGAGTCAAACTTTGAAGATTAAATTTAAGCTAAAGCATTCATGACTGATAACGCCTGCGTCTTTGAGAAGGAACAATGTGTTCACTTATCAGGGTGACCCGAGCCTACTCTAATAACAACGGCCCCCAACTACAGTGTTCAAAACAATAATGATTTCCTCTGTGTTTTTCATTAAAAGTCTGTCCGGAAATTTCAGCATCTTCTTATGGACCATTTGACTTAGGTCGAATTATCTAAATGGGAAAACAGACAGCAAAGCCATGTTTTCATTACAGGGAAGGAAGGAAGAACATGTGAGGTATGAGTCACCATCAGGCAGTGTTGCAGGCTTTCTTTTGCAGTGAGAGTGGTCCTTTAGCTGAGACCCTGAGACAGCCCCATGAGCATTAGAAGCACTGGAAATCTGATATGCTAAGCTCCAATCTTTTGGAAGCTCAGTTTCTTTGTTTTAACTCAGAGGTAATAACACTCACTTGCTTACTTTACAGACTTGATTTTCATCATTCCATAATGTTCATGAGAAGGCAACCTGAAATATTAAAAGTTACTGAAGGAAAGAAACAGTTTCTTCATTTAGAAAGCAGTGGATTCATTCGTGTTGCTGTAACAACAGCCTGGGTTAAGAAGGCCGGTAACCTGCTCCCATTTTTTTGCCCACAGGACCTCTGGGTAAAAGGCCTAATGATGTTTGCTGGAAGCAAGAGATCTTGTTTCCAAAATGCCCATAGCAGAAGTCCCTAGATAAGAATTACCTCCTGTAAATAGAACACTACCTCTCTGAGGCACAGGTCCCTGCAGAATTCCACCAAGACTATAGATCTCTGGGAATAGGGAAATAACACTATTACACACACTGACTGTCCCACAGTGTCAGCAATCTTGCAACCATCACTTAGAAGCCTCATCTATCCTGGCTGGGGGACTGGAAGAGTCTGATGGTCCAGACTGTTTTCCACCTCTTCGGAGTCATTAGACCAAACATTTCCTTAGAGTTATACAGCTTGAGGGCAAACATCAATAATTTGTGATTTGATTTAATAATATTTTCCCAGTAGTAAGTTTGCTTACAGTACAACATTGTTGGAGAAGCCCTATCTGTCTGTCTGTCATTTATGCTCATAAGAATTTAAAATTTTGCATAGCATTTGAGAAAAGTGGAAATGAGACTCAGAGTTCCAGATGTGCTCCTATCCTTCTAAGAAGGCATTTTGTCACCTTTGTTGATTTCTCTCTCCTACATCTTACAGAAACTCGGTGGGCCCTTTGCATGTACAAGATGTGGCTCTTGATTCAGGTGAGTTCCTTTAATTCCTGTCAATTTATTAGTGGGTAGGTGTGCACATGCCACAGTGTAGAAGAGGAAGTCAGAGGTCAGCTCCCTGGAGGCTGCTCACTGCCTTTGGTTTCCTGTGGGTTCCAAGAATCGGCTCCTCAAGCTTACAAAGCAAGACCCTTTACTTACAGAGACATTTTACCAGTCTAGTGTAGACTATTAGATTACTTCTACTTTTATATTTTATTGCCTACAGAAAGAAATGTGAGCAGTTAAACATACAACCTTAGACAACCACTTTTAATTAAATATTACAGTTCTACATTATTTTCCAGAAAAGAATCTTTTTGATTCTTAATTAACCAGGTAATACATCGGAGTAAAAGAGTTTGATGAACTGAAACAAGGAAAGGTTATATTAGAAAGACTATTTAGCAAACAATATGAATAAAAGTTAGTAAGATTAATATTTTCAGAGAAATGTAAGAGCTATTATATGGTTGTTCTTACAGGCTGTGACCCATCTTAATATCATTTAAAATTTTTTATTTAAGTGTTTGTGTGTCTCTGTGAGTATATGCCACCATGGGTATAGGTGCCCATGGAAGCCAGAAGAGAATGTTAGATCCCCTGGATTTATAGACAGTTGTGATCTGCTCTGTGGGTGCTGGGAATCAAGCCAGTGCTCTGAGTCATCCATCTCTCCAGCCTCACTATCCTAGTCTCTTACCTGCATTATTTCATTTAGTCTTGACAACTACCTGAGGGTGAGGGTGCAGATGAGGAATTGTGGCAATAAGCAGCTATTGACACAAATCAACATGCCTAGAACAGCAGAGAAAGAGTTAAAGTCCAGCCTTATTTGTAGGTAGTATAGGTTCAAAGCATGGGTGTCTTACCAGCCATGCTCTACTTTCCATTTAAAGAAGCTTTATATATATTTGTGAATGGAATGCTTATGCCTGGGTATGAGTGTGGAGAGTCAGAGGAAACACAAGTAGAAATGAACTCCTCTGATCCACTGCCATGAATGCAAACTCCTCTGTCCATGTCAATATATCCACATGTGTACAGCTGTGAGAGGTACAGGCAGCATCGCAAGGGATTAAGCTGGAAAGAGCTTTAAATGGAAGAACATGGTTCGCTATGTGTGACTGGTAGGCTTCAACTACTGATAGCCCACTCCTGTGTTGGAGCTTTTGGACGTGGAAGAGAGTGTGGGAAGCACTTAGAGATGGCACGAATGTCAGGAAGCAGAAAAACTCTCTCCCTATTATCTTTGACATTTACATTGATTGACTAACAGGATGATCATCCTGCCCAGTCCCAGTCCCTGGCAACCCTGTTAATAAAAGAAAGAAGACCTGTATGAAAACAACCAGCTTATATTTTTGGCATAGAGAACATCACAAACAGTAGGCATTGCTTTTAACTTTTCTCCTACCCTCCACTGCTGTAGGATGGTCTGTATGTCAAATTACTCTGATTGGTCAATAAATAAAACACTGATTGGCCAGTGGCTAGGCGGGAAGTATATGCGGGACTGACAGAGAGGAGAAAAGAAAGAACAGGAAGGCAGAAGGAGTCACTGCCAGCTACCACCAGGACAAGCAGCATGTGAAGATGCCGGTAAGCCACGAACCACATGGCAAGGTATAGATTTATGGAAATGAATTAATTTAAGCTATAAGAACAGTTAGCAAGAAGCCTGCCATGGCCATACAGTTTGTAAGCAATATAAGTCTCAGTGTTTACTTGGTTGGGTCTGAGCGGTTGTGGGACTGGCTGGTGACAGATATTTGTCCTGACTGTGGGCCAGGCAGGAAAACTCTAGCTACACTCCACCTTTTCTGTCAAATCTGATAAAGGAAATAATGAAATAGGAGAGGGAAGGAGGGAAGTCAGGATAATGGTAGATATTATTTGTTTGCTTGCTTGATTTTTGTCATGTTAGCAAAGCATCGAGTGAATGAAACCTGTGTTATTCTAAGTTGGTATTAACCATGAGATCACTGTTGGTTTTAAAAAATGATAAGCAGGTGAAAAGATCATGAGACATGACAAAACCCAGTGTCAGAGCTTTATTAAGAGGAAGGGGGGACGATGACAAAAGAACCAGGCTTGGGGAAGAAGCACGTGCAGAGAGAGAGAGATAGACACACACACACACACACACACACACACACACACACACACAGAGAGAGAGAGAGAGAGAGAGAGAGACAGAGACAGAGACAGAGAGAGAGACAGAAAGAGAGACAGAGAGAGACAGAGACAGAGAGACAGAGAGACAGAGAAGAGATAGTGGGGTATGGAGAACAAAGAAGGGAGGAGGGGGATCTGTGTCTGGCTTTTTAAGCATTTCTGTGAACATGCACAGGCGGGCTTACAGAACTACACCAGGCATGCACTGATTGTGTGACCACACTGCATGCATGTAGTCACCAGTGCACACTGATGATGTAAGACACAAGACCCCTTGCTTAGCTCCTGAACTGCGCATGTGCGATCATGCAGTTGGAGTGGGAGCAGAATTCTAACAGTCAAGGCAGTACTCTAATGTAAGGCTGATATATGCCACTGTGGTACTCTAAGCTGATGCTGATCCTGTGGTCATGGTGGTACTCTAATGTAATACTGGCATGATGTCCCAGTGGCATTCTAGCCTAATGCTGGTCAGAATGTTACTATGGTACTCCAACATGAAACTGACATGATGTTCCTGCGGTACTCTGATCCTGATCAGAATGTTACTGTGGGGGCCCCAAAACAGTTTGACTACACAGCTACCATGACAGGCTTAGGGGCCCAGACATAGCTGTCATTACAGGCTTACTGGCAGGCATCACCTGGTAGTTCTAGGAAAAGCCTTAAGCTGATACCACCCAGAGGCAGGCTAGCATCTAAGGGGAAGTACCTGACATTTCAAACATTCCAACCATTAGATAAGATTAGCTAAGATCACCAGATACCCCTGAGCCCAGCACACACCTATTTTCCTTTTACCAACTCACCCCTAGAAATGTCAGAAAATCCGAGTCCTGAACCCTGGAAATTCCCTTACCTCCAACCTCTACTATGATAAAAACCCTACCCTGCTTGGGCTCAGCACTCTCCAATCCTACTGATGCATCAGACATACAGAGGGTCCAAGCTCAAGCTTGAATGAAGGCTCTTTGCTTTTGCATGTAGATTCGGACTTCTTGGTCCTCTTGGTCCTTGCACTTTTTTGGGGGGTCCTCAAAATTTGGGCATAACATTAATTTAGTTATTTCTAGTCTGATACTGATATGATGTTCTGGTGGTACTCAAGTTTGATATGATCAGAATGTCATAGAGTCATGTCATGTAAGGTTTGATAACCTCATCTCCTTGAGGGTTCACTGAACAGCATGTCAGTTTGAAGGAAACAGAAACTTTCTGAGAAACACCATCCATGAAAATCCATTTAGTAACAAAAGATGAAGACACAGTTGAAGCTTGTAACTCCTGAGAATATATTTGAAAAGGATCATTGAAAACAGAAAAAAAAAGTTACAGGCTAGACAGAGAAAATGGTGTGTGTGTGTGTGTGTGTGTGTGTGTGTGTGTGTGTGTGTGTGTGTTTCTGGGTCACTTAGCCATAACCATTGCATTGGAACACTAAAGGCATAAGTAGCAGGTAACACAGAAGACTTTTGTTTTTGCTTTACTCTGCATTCAAACCTGGCCACTCTAGAACTATAAGCTGTACTCTTAAGATATTGATTGAGTGGATGACTGATGAATTATTAAACCCATGGGATCTTTGATATTTTGTTTGTTCCTTGAGGACTTTTTTTTTTTTCTATCACAGAGGAAAGCACTTCCAGCAGCAGAATGTTCAACCTCAGTTTTGGAGCAATAAATAGCATTCTAGGTACTAAGCTTACGCAAGCACCAATTATTCTTGTACTATCCTGGATGACCTGAGGGGCCTACAGCCTCCTCATATAGCATTTTACAAGTCAAGTTTTCCAGAGAAGAGAATGGAGCTGAGAGCTTTGGAACGTGTGAGCTGATTAAGGACTGCAATGGACACTTCCATGGGGAATGTCTGCTCCATATAATCCTTTCACTTCCCCTTCCTCATGATTTGTCTTAATCCTGTCATTTCCATAAATTCTCCTGTAGAAATCTGGCCATTATTTGTTAAGTTGATGCAGAAGACACCATCCTCTTTCTCTGATATGCTCTTTGAGTTGTTCATGTATGGTATGAGCACAAATAACGTACATCATGGGTAGGGAGATGACTCAGTTGTTGAAATATGCGTGGTGCAAGCTTGGGGACCAAAGTTCAGGTCTCCAGCATCCACAAACAGAACCAGCAGAGATGGCACACATCTAAAAACCCAACACTGTGGAGGCAGAGAAAGGAGGATCGTGGAGTCTCACTGGTCCACAAGTCTGGCCAATCTGTGAACCCCAGATGAATGGAGAGATCTTGACTTACTTCAAAACAAAAAAACAAAGGGGGAAGACAACAGACATTGACCTCTAGTCTTCACACGCAGTATGTGTGTGTTTGTGCTCACGTGCATGCACACACACATGCGCACACAGCACAAAACAAAGACGTTAGCCTTTTTATGACTTGTAAATAAAATTGTGTCTATTTCCTAATACTTTGTAGCACCAGGATTTTAAACAAAAGTTGCTTATGTATTTTGGTTAACCCTGGTCGAGTACTTATGAGTCAATCAATTCACCACTTTACAGTTAAAATTTAAAATGTATTGTTAGTTATGTATTCAAGGTGTAAAACACATTTCACATTTAATAATTAATAATATTATTGAGTGGTAATATGAATCATTGACCAATGGGTATGGTGGTATTGTGTTCCCCAAAATATTGTGTACCTTAATAAACTTATCTGGGGTCAGAGAACAGAAAAGCCACAAGATACTTAGGCTAGAAAATGTTAGCACACGCCTTTAATCCTAGCATTCCAGAGACAGAAATCCCTCTGGATCTCTGTGAGTTCAAGGCCGCATTGGAAACAGCCAGGCATGGTGACTCACGCCTTTAATCCCAGAAAGCAGCCTTTAATCCCAGGGAGTGGTGGTAGAAAGCAGAAAGGTTTATAAGGCATGAGGACCAGAAAACCAGAGGCTTTTGGCTGGTTAAGCATTTTGACTGGTAAAGCTTTCAGGCTTTTGAGAAGCACAGTTCAGCTGAGAGCCATTGGGATGAGGACACAGAAGCTTCCAGTCTGAGGAAACAAGACCAGCTGAGAAGTTGGCCAGGTGAGGTAGCTGTGGCTTGTTCTGTCTCTCTGATCATCCAGTGTTCACCGCAATAACTGGCTTCAGGTTTGATTTTATTAATAAGAATTTTTAAGATTCATGCTACAAATGGGCCATCACTTCTCAGTGGCTCTGCCTCAATTGAGAAAAGACATTACAAACAATGAAAATGATAGATGATTCAAAGTGAAAGGGATTCTGTTCATATCAAGGACATTGTTGGTTTCTTGGCAAAACTATAAACCTTATTTCTGGTGACTTCTTACTAAACCTGCAAAGTAAATGGTTTTGTAGAATAATTTTTAAAGTTTTCTGTTAAGGCCAGTTTGGTTTCTTTGGAAGGACTGGAAATGCATTTATTATTAATTGGCCTCTATAGCTCAAGGGATAAGCCTGCAGAGATTAGAACTCAGTTGGGCCAGAGAACAATAAATAATAATAACAACAATAATAATTTGCATATCTCCAATCTCCTCTAGCTGTGGAAGTCAGGGTAGTTCATGGTCATTAATTAAGCTTCACAAGGGTCCAGCAAGGGAGGTAAATAATGCCTTCCAGATGGGACAAGTCAGGAAGTTAAGTACCCAGGTGAAGGTCATACAGAAGTTAATAACAACAGAATCAGAAACCATCCCTGTGCTCTTGGTTGTCATCCAAAGTCCTTTTGCTAATTTTACTAACTGGTGCTTCTATGTTTATTATGCTCTACAAATATTAAAATACACACTTTGTAGAAAACACTTGTCCTAGTACATCTTGTTGTCAGCACCAATGAGCTACAAATTACTCCTCACTTTTTATTATGTATCTGGTGTGCGTGCTATATGCCAGTTTCCATGGCTATTGAAATGTCTGAAGCAACTTTTCTCTGTACCTTCTATGGTGGTCTCTGAACTCAGAAAGAAACTAACTCGAGAAAAAGTAGCATTTCAGCAGTTTTGAAGGCACTGATATGGATATGAAACCAATCAAGTTAAAATTTTAAAAACCGTAAACTAGATGTGGTATATACACCACCATAGAAAGTGGTGGTGAGAGTAGGCAGCATAAGGGCCTCAAGGTCATCCTTGATTATATGTGGGTCTAAAAAACAAGGAAAAAGGCAAGAAAACTCTTAGTGATATAATCTTCACGTATCAGTAGTATGGCCTAATAGCACATGGATCATATGCTGCAGGCATTACGTGTTCTAAAAGTAGGCACTAATGAGTATGATGAAACATGTTTAGCAATTCATTTATAGAGATCAGAATATCATTTTCATGAGGTGGAGAGGACACTAGCTTAGTAGTATTTCAAAATAAATTATATAGTGGTTCTGGGGGTCTTCTTTAAACAGTGTGCTTAAAGGGGGACTGTTGTTAGGGACATGAGAAATGTGGGCATTCTGCATGCTGCCATTTGTTTCTGGATAGTACATTCTATGATGTCAAGTGAGCACATACATGAAACAATAAACCCTAAATCTGTCAGTTTCATAGTAAAACAGTAAATGCCTCAGGGATCCTGAGTTTTCGTGTGTGAGCTAGCTCCTCTAGAACATGGCTGCTTATGCCACTTCCTTTAACTCTGATTCTTCTGGGAAAGCCAGGTCTCTGTCACCAGCTGCTCTCAAGACATGTTCTCAGCCTGAACAAATACATGTGAGATGTTAAAAAAGGCATTGCCTGCAGTTTGGGTCAGAACAGCCCCATCCTGAGTATTAAAGGCCTCTGAATTTATCAAGGTAGAACATTGTGAAAACATGTTACCCCTCCTAAGTGTTTCTCCTGCAGTCAAAGAAATTAAAGTTGAGCAGCTTGAACAAAATGGATAGTATTTGTTATCGACAGCCGAGGCAGAAGGATGCAAAGTCTCAGGCAGTGGAATGTTTGAGAGGCGGAAGTGAAACAGATTAGCGCAGTCAGAACTGAGACAGAATTCAAGCAAGGGGTCACATGTCTTCACTGCATATTCAAGCAATTGGCTAAAGACAGGTCTTTAGATTTTAGATTTAAAAAGGTACACTTTTTCTGAACTTTTTTTTTCCCCAAGACAAGGTTTCTCTGCGTAGTTTTGGTGCCTGTCCTGGATCTTGCTCTGTAGACCAGGCTGGCCTCGAACTCACAGAGATCTGTCTGGCTCTGCCTCCCAAGTGCTGGGATTAAAGGTGTGTGCCACCACTGCCCGGCCTGAAGTTTTTGTAAATGACTAAAAAAAAAATATGAACTAAAACAAGAGCTGTCTTAACCTATTTATTTGTTTGCTGTTTAGTTTATTATCTTTGGCTGCATGGGGGTTTGAACTCAGCGCCTCTCACATGTTAGACAATTACTCCATCCAGGAGCTACATCCCAGGCCTTTTCTTACTTCATGTTTTGAGATAATCTCTCACTAAGTGGTTCAGGCTGACCTTGAACTCATTTTTCAGGTCAGGGGAGCCTTTGACCTTAAAGCCCGCCTGTCTTAGCTGGGGTTACTGGCCCATTGCTACCTGTCTAGGCAAAACACAAGATTCTATGTTTCTCAAAGGTTTAATAGGGGAGAATAGACATGAATTTTTGCAGTCTCATTTTTTTTTCCAGTGTTGAAAATGTAACAGAAGGTTCTCTCACCCTTTCCTAGATTTTTTAACAAGAGCGCTCAGAAGTGCCTTTGACAAAGAATGCCTTTATACACAAACAGGGACATCTCATAGCTCAAGCAATTATTGTCCATCCCACTAAGGAGAATTGGAATAACCAAATAAATACTTGTCACACAAGACTGTGAATGGATCTATAATTGTATTTCATATTTTCTAAAGAATGTCACAAAGTTTTTTAAAGGGAGTTTGGCACATCTAGTATTTCTCAGAACAGAAATTTCAGCTGCTGCGGAGATTGCTGAATGAAGTTTCCAAGTCCATTCAGTTGAAGCAGAAAAGGATGAGTTCCTTGAGAGACACCATCTCTTCCCACAGTTCTTAGACTTGATTCTAACATGTACAGCCTCACACACTTGGTAAACCCTAGCAAAGAAAACCACTCAAGGACACAGAAGGCCTTGGCTCACACCATGTGATTTAAACCAGCAAGCTAGTCGATTATTGTTGAAGTTTGAGAAATTTTGCTAATCAAACACAATTTCAATTAACATAATAACTGAACTTAAGGTGTACAATGTGATAATTGCACATATGTATAGCATTACACAATGTAGTCATTCATCCATCAGTTCATAGAGTTAGTAATGTGTGTGTGTGTGTGTGTGTGTGTGTGTGTGTGTGCGCGTGCGCGCGCACGTGCGTGCGCGCCAGTCTACTGAATGCATTTAAATTCTAATGTCTGAGCCAATTCATCATACAATACAATAGCATTAACATGGCCACCAGGCTGTGCACTGAGTCCCAAGAACTCATTCACCTCATTACTGAACATTTATACCTTGTGATCCACCTCTCCTCATTTCCATAGCCCACAGCCTCTGGCAAACACTATTTATTCTACTCTGCTTCTACGACTTCAAGTTGTTGATATTCATTATTATATAAGTAAAATAATATAGTACTTGCCTTTCTGTATCTAGCCTACTTACTGCCCCTTAGGCTTATTCATGTAGTCACAAATAGCAGGTCATTTTCTTTTTATGGTTGACTAATCACCCCTCCCTCTGTCCCTCCCTCCTTCCCTGACACCTTTCTCTCCCTCTGTCTCCCTTACTCCTCCCCTCCTCCTCCCTCCCTTCCCCCGTGTGTGTGTGTATGAGTGTGTATAGATAGGTGTGTGTTCCACGTTGTAACTTTTCCCCACACATCCTTGGTCTGGTTGGTTTCTTTAGGTTGTTTCTACACCTTAGCGGCTGTGAGTAATCCTGTAGAGAACAAAGAAGTTCAGACACCCTGGGAAGTGCTGATCTAATTTCCATTGGCTGAGTGCTCAGCACTGAGGTTGCTCAATCCCAAGGCAGTTCTACTTTAACTCTTTGAAGAACTCACTTGTCAAGTTCTGTACAGTTGCATGAATTTATGTTTCTACCCACAGTGAAAGAAGTCTCCAGTTTCTCCACATCCTTGCAGTAATTTTTCTCCTGTATTTTTTCATCATAGACATCTTCACAAGTATAAGTCACATTTAACAGTTTCCTAGCATTTATTTATTTATTCATTTTTATGTGCACCTCACCCTATGTTGTGCGCACATGCCACAGTGTGTGTGTAGTGTTCAAAAGATAATTTGTGGAAGTCACTTCTCACTGTCCACCTTGCATGTCCCAGCATTGAAATCACATCATCAGGCTTGGTAGCAAGCACCTTTACCCACTGAACCATCTCACCAACCCCATATCACATGCAGTTTTGGATTTGTAGACCCTTATTGAGTGATGATGAACAATTTTTCATAAACTTGTTAAATACACATTAAAAACAACTTTAATCAAATTTTCCATCCTGTTTTCTTGTGAATTGTCTTGTTTTTGATGCATGAGTGAGCAGAGTATAGGACCTGCTTAATATGCTAACTCTTTATCAGATTTGTGCTTTGTAAATGCTCCCTTTCTGTTCTATTGACTGCCTTTTCATTGGAGTAATTTTGGTTTTGCTGTTCTGGGAATGTTTTTATTTAATAATTTGTTTTTGTTAGACTATTCCCAGATTTCTTTAGAAGATCAATACATCAAGAAGCATTCATCCTATCCTTCTTCTAAAGGCTTTCCTCCACATTTTCATGGTTTCAGTTCTTATACATAAGTCCAAAATCAAATTTGAATCTTATTTGTGTATGTATAAAGTTATAGCATAATTTCCTTTTTTTTTGTTATAAAAACTCAGTTTCCCTAGCAGCATTTATCAAAAAGAGTATTATTTATACACTTTATGTTTGTTGCACCCTTGTCAAAGAGCAATCAACAATTTAGAAATACAATTTTTAGCAGTTCTTTGTGGATTCTTGGACGATGTATTTTCATCATATTTATAGTGCTCTTAGCTATTCCCAGAGCTACCCCCTTTGACACCCACCCATCTTTGTATCTTATTTTTTTTTAAATACATCAAGTTCAACTTGTGCTAATCATATACCTTCGGGTGTGAGGCTTTCTTGGTCAAACGGTAGTCAGCTCACTAGGGATAACACCCTTAACTGACTCCATCTCTCCCAGAAATCACCCATTGTCAAGAGTTCTTCAGTTAGGGGTCATACCCAATTGCTCTCTCAAATTGGGAGTTTTGTAGGCTTGTTCCTGTACAGGGCTTGTGTATGCCTTCATAACTGCTGTGAGTTATGAGTTACTATGTCCACTGCCCAGCTCTGTCTGGAAAGTACTGTTTGTGGTTATTCCCTCCCTACCTCTGGCTCTTATAATATTTCTGTGTCCATTTCCCCAATGATCCTCCACAGTCTCTTGTCTGCACCTTGTCAAGATGTGGGCCCCTCTGTTTTCACCATTGGAGAGAGATACTTTGATGAGGGTTGAGAGTGCAGTTTGTGGGTGTAGCAATAATTCATTAGAAGATGGTTTAACACGATCGTCATTTAGTATAGTGATCATAGTAAGTTCCTTCCTAGGGTCTATGACCTATCCAGGCACAAATTCTTAGCATAGGAAATGGTGCCAGGTATGGATTTCATCTTGTGGAACTGACCTTAAATCCAGTCAGAAAGTGGTTAGTTACTCCCATGACATCCATACTACTAGTAAACCAGTGGGCATGACTTACCAGGCTAGTCACTAATGTAACTTCCAGTCTTTACAGCTGGGGGAGACTGATTACTAATTTTCGTTACCAGTAGTGTGCATAGCATCTTCCAGAACTATGAATGTTAGCTCATAGGGATGAAGCACCCAGGTGAGTACTAACTTGATTTCTCCATGTTCTATGAGTCTAGCATGTAGTGGCTTCAGCAATAGGTTCTTAGTGTCAAGTTATAAAGAGGGACTAAAGAGCATTGACAAGAGTGTCTAATGCTTGGAGATCTATTGAACCCCACTGGCCAACAACTCTAAAGGTGACAAGACATTCTAGGCACTAAACTGTTTGGTTTTAGACCATGATGTCTAGTAGGGGCTTTGTCACTCCATTATAGGGTAATTAAACTTAAACTCTCTCTCTCTCTGTCTCTGTCTCTGTCTCTCTCTCTTTCCTCTCTCCATATATATATATATGTATATACATACCTTAGGAAGCTTCTATAGTAGTTGGTTTCCATATGACTTTTTTTTTTTAAAAGGTCCTTAGTGTTGATCATTCTTGTCCCCATTTTTTTCCTCTACTGCACCTTAATGGGAGAGCAAATTTAACCCTTCCCATTTGTCCCATCATTTCCCTTTAACCTTTTATATCACGGTGTCCTGTTGCATCTGCCTTGAAAGCCCCCTTACATAGACTTCTACTAATTCTCAGAGCTCTATGGGTATTCCAAATGAAATACATACATCTGTAGATTCTAACCTAACATCCAGAAGTATGAGAAAACATCTGATTCTCATTTCTCTTTCTGGATCTGAGTTACTTTACTCAGGATGATTGTTTCTAGTTCTATCTGTTTACCTAAAACTTCCCCCATTTTTCTTAATAGCTGAATACTATTCCATTACAGAAATGTAATTTTTCTTTATCTATTTTTGTACCTATTCATATTTATCATTTTCATTATCTATGTATTAGTTGATGCATCAAGGTTGTTTGAATTTCTGGTAATGAGAACAAAGCAACAATGATGATTTGTTTTTTTCTGATATAGGCATGACCACCTTTGCTGCCTTTAGATTTCATTTTGCATTGGAGTTATTATTCTTTTCTAAATCTATATGTACCTTTAGCTGTTCTATATTTTATTGGATTTTTAAACATATTAATATTTAAAACAATTGCAGATAGGTCAGAAATTAGATAAATTAGACAGATTACTGATAAACTAGGAAATGGTGCTGTCATGCTGTCACTTTTTTGTTTGCTGTAGTCCTCCTCCTTTCTTCTCTTGTCTTCTTTTGTTATTTGTTGGATTTTAATGACATTGAATTCCTTTTTCTCTATTTTTAATATAAATACAAAGATTTTTATTTAGCATTACCATAAGTACATAATACATTTATAGATATAACTGTGTTTTAAACTAATAGTATCATGAGGATATTAAAGGCCATGCCATTTCCTCCTTGTCCCCTTCCATCTTACTACTGTCACACTTTACAGATGTTTTACATTGTCTACCTACTAAAAATGATCACTGCTATAATATTTTGAATATTATTTCAAAATATTTTGAAATATTTTCAAAATATTTCAAAATATTTTAATATTTTGAAATTTATACTAAATTGAAAGTGATTTCTCTACCAACGTTCGAATTTTCTGAATTTGATTATAAATTTATACCTTCATATATTTGCACATTATTACTCAACACATTCCCATTTCAAGTTGCTGAAGTTTCATGTGTGAAGTACAATATTTACTTGTTAATGCATCATATTTGGAAGTAATTATTTACTTGTACTACATTGATTACATCATCCTGTTCATTGATGACTTATGCAATGTCTACTAAAGGTTGCACAGAGTGTCCTATGCAACTGATAAGTTTTTGTTGTTGCCTAAATAATGCTTTTTTATTTTAAAAGAACATATTTTATTATATTGCATTTTGTAGATGTCGTCTTTGAAATGATCTTCCTCAGCTCCTTTAAACTGTGTGAGTCTGGCCCTCCACATTTCTCCCAGTATTTAGCAAGTTTTCTTTCATTATACAAGCTTTCCTCTCCTTTCTCTTAAAGTTCTCACTAAGACTCTATAAGATGATCATTTTAATTCTTTATTTGAAGCAGTCATCCCCAGCCTTTGAGATTCCCCTGCTAATGCTGCTTTCTTAGTTTCCTTTGACTTGTGTAATTGGTGCTGTTCTTTATGATCTTTGCTGCTTTGCACTCACATCTGGACATTTAAAAGAGCAACATCTTCTCAAGTGTTTTCAGACAAGTTTCAACACTTAGAGACTTCCTTTGACAGGTCCTTGGCCAATGAGAACAGTTACTGCCATTGAATGCCATCTAATCTAGGCAATGTGCCTATCATAGGCTTATAGAAGTGGTGGAGGATGCCTGTCAGTGACTTTGGTGGACGTATTTCCTATTCTTTCCCTGTACAGATGGTATTGACTTTAATAACTTGTTCTTTAGAACTGATACTGGGACTAGGGTCCTCTTCCAGGTTTGAATTTGGATCTAAAAATGGTGAAACTATTGTGAAGTGCATGGAGAAATTCCTGCTGTGTCCCTGGGAAAGCTTTAGCCAGACTATTAGGTACATCCCTGAGAAGGGAAGACCTGCCCCATCTCAGTGTTCCATCATAGAGTTTTCTCAGAGTTGTGGCTGTGAGCAAGTCTGCTAGTCTGCCTCTGGTAGCACACATGGAGATGCCCACCTACAAGTCCTTAATTAGACAGGACCTCTTTTGTCCCATGGTTGAGAGGGTCTGCAGTCTGAGCATAAGACCAGTTGTATATTTTGAACTGGTCCACAGTAGTATGTCTGCTTTGGTGGGATAGGTAATAATCTATGCCGTAAATCTTTGGTCAGGAAGGAATCTCATGGAGTGATTGGAATCGACAGGCATGTGTCGACTTGATCTTTGGTCAGACAAGGCTGATTGTAGGACCTAGAATAGGGTCTAGGTTTCTTAAGACATCAAAGGACCAAGGCTTGTCTTTGGGAAAATACGTGGATATAAATGCAGTACTGTATTTTATATGTTTTTTGAACTTAGCTGGCACAATTCCTAATTTAGTCTATTAAATGCATTTCACATTTTTTCTATATTTATTCTTCAAATTCTTAACACTAGGAATGTTTTATTTGTTGTATAAAGCATCCTCTTTTCTCTGGACATAGTATCACAGTGATGACCACTGTAGCTACTCCCTACCGTCATCACTCCAGCCCTATTATCTCCAGTACACAGTGTCCAATTAATTCCACAACAGGCAAGTCAATTTTCAAACTATTATGATATTTCAGAAACCCTTCTTTATTGTTTTCAACTATATGGAATTTGGAATCCAATTGCTTTAAGTGTCTTTTCATTATCTCTGACCAAACTGCTTTTACTGAATGTATATAAACCACCATGACATCTTATTTTCCAAAACTAAAACAATCTACATTCAGGGAAATATTGATTGACTTCTTTAGGAAATGAATTTAATTGAATTTCCATCAGACTAACAATAAGCACTCTTAGTAGTCAGCTTCTGCTCACTACCTAGGAGAGTTTTATCTCCCTTTTAAGGTTTCTAACAGTTTCCTTTTTTTTATTGTAAAGTACAAACAACTTAATAAAGCTTTAATATTTAAAATACTAATTTGTCATTCAACAAACTTTTCATAGATTTGCATATATATCCAGTGAAAGAATATCTTGTTTTTTTTGGGGGGGCAGATCTTATTCTGCTTATCATCAGCTTATCGATGTCTTTGAGAGACAGCCTCACCCATTTGCCACTCTGCTTTGAACCTAAGGAAATAAATCTTGTGCCATAATAGAATAATAATTAAAAAGTAAATACAATTAAAAAGAAGTAAGAGGCATGGGAAGCTGATGCAGGAGGAATAGTGAAATTTTGAGGCCATCCTGAGCCTCATAATGAGGTCCAGGCCATTCTGGGATGTAGAGGGAGACCCTGTTTCAACTCTCCCTCCCACAAAGGAAGAAAAGCAATTTACCTTTAATATAGACTCTGTTACTAATAGAAAGTTAATATCTCATTATCAAATATAAGAGCACAATGATTCTACATAAAGAGAAACAATTATATTGACAATTAGCTTTAAGATAATAAGCTCAATAATCTATAACAATTATCTTATACATTACCAATAGCAAGATCATTAAAGTTCAATGAATACTGTGTGAACATCTTTAAAACATCATAGAAGAAAAACTGTGTCTAGAATTGCATGTGTTTCTAAATTATTATTTAATGGTAAAAATTAAATCAACTTATTTAAGTCAGTATAATAATAGCTATTTTATCAAACTACTTAACAATGAATAACTAATATATAAGTACAGAACAAGAGGACCCAGAAAGTAAAAAAGAGATGTAAAAGGGACAATGAACAAGGGAATTGGTGAATGTGAGTAAATTTGTATTGAAATGCTTTGAAAAAAACAAAATTATGACGTTTATTATGGGCACTTCCATATACACAAAAGTAAAAATAAATGGAAATATTGACAATAACATAAAAGCTAGGAGGATAGTGATTGTCATTAATGTATTCTAAGACTTGTTATTATTCTGAAAGTAGGTGAATTGATAAGCAAATAGTTGATAGTAAACTGTGAAAGCAAACGCTGTGATCTTAACTACCCACAATATTTAAGTCGGTATGGTTGACTGAGCTTCAGTTGCTGAGTTACCAGGGTGTATACTTCAGTAAGGTTGTAGTTGGTTTGTACTTTAAGCTATGTTGTAATGTATTGTACACAGAGATGTAGCTTGAGTTTTCCTGCCTGGCCCACAGTCAGGACAAATCTCTCTCACCTGCCAGTCCCACAGCCACTCAGACCCGACCAAGTAAACACAGAGACTTATATTGGTTACAAACTGTATGGCCGTGGCAGGCTTCTTGCTAACTGTTCTTACAGCTTAAATTAATCCATTTCTACTAATCTATACCTTGCCACATGGCTCGTGGCTTACCGGCATCTTCACATGCTGTTTGTCATCGTGGCGACTGGCAGTGTCTCTCTGACTCAGCCTTCCACTTCCCAGCTTTATTCTCCTCCTTGCCCCGCCTATACTTCCTGCCTAGCCAACGGCCAATCAGTGTTTTATTGATTAATCAGCAACACATTTGCCATACATCCCACAGCACAGAGACTACATTGAGCCAAATTTATCTTACATATAATATGAAAGTCAACTTATGCGACACTTTTTTTTTCTTTTTTCTGAACATAGGAGGAATCAAAGGAATTACTATAACTTGGATCAAGCATGCAAGAAAAGGAGCTTTTGTCTTGTTTCCAGAGAGGCAACCACTAAACCTTAGGATTTGAAAAGTCTTCTCAATGCTAACTTAGCAAGAGATTGAATGAAGCACTACTCCAACGGCATTCTTTCTAGAAATAGAACAATAATACTGAAATTGACATGGAAATATAAAAAACCTTAACTAGACAAATCAATCCTAACCAAAAAATAGTAAGACCTGAGATATTGGAACCCTTAACTTCAAGCTATACTACCATAGTCATAGTAAATAAAACACATGATAATGTTATAAGAACACCCAACCCAATGGAATAGAATAGGTGAGCAAAAAATAGGTGCCCTCAGCTAAAGCCATATGATTTTTGCAAAGGCACTTAAAAAATGTTGGAGGATGTATAGATTTTTTTTCAAAATACAGTGCTGGAAAAACTGTATAGCTATGTGTAGAAGAATAAAACTATATCACTCACTCTTGCTCAGTACAAAAATGAAAATCAACCAGAGACCCTAATGTTAGTCCATCAACTTTGAAACTTTTAAAAGAAAACAAGAAAAAACACTTCAAGATCTAGGCATAGACATGACTATTTGAATATGATTCCAATAGCCCAGAAAACAATAAGAAAGATTACTTAGTGGGACTGCATTTAACTAAAAAAGCTTCTCGGTGACAAGGGAAAAAACTACCAGATAGAATATGCAGCCTACAGATAGCATTAATATTTGGCACATATAAACAACTTAATTATTAGTCACCAGAAAACTAATAATCCAATCAATAAATGGGCAAATGAACAAAACAGACACTTTTCAAGTGAAGAAGTACAAAAGACCAATAAATGCATAAAGATGTTAATATCCTTAGCTAACAGAATACTGCAAATTAAAGATACAATGAGATTTTACCTTACTCAAGTCAGAATGACTACTATCAAGGAAACAATAAAAAACAAATGTTGGTAAGGACAGCAATGGGGAAGTCTTATATTGTGAGTAAGAGAGAGGCAAACAAGGAATAAAAGACCATGATAAATGAAGACCATATGAGAATAGGAAGAAGCAAAGTGCTAGAGAGGCCCCCAGAAATCCACAAAGATACCCCCACAATAGACTACTGGCAATGGTTGAGAGAAAGCCTGAACTGACCTACTCTGGTGATAGGCTGGCCAAACACCCTAATTGTCGTGCTAGAAACCCCATCCAATGACTGAGGGAACTGGATGCAGAGATCCACGGCCAGGCCCCAGTGGAGCTCCAGGAGTCCAATTAGCGAGAAAGAGGAGGGTTTGTATGAGCGAGAATTGTTGAGACCAAGGTTGGATAAAGCACAGGGACAAATAGCCAAACGAATGGAAACACATGAACTATGAACCAATAGCTGAGGGGCCCCCAACTGCATCAGGCCCTCTGGATAAGTGAGACAGTTGATTAGCTCGATCTGTTTGGGAGGCATCCAGGCAGTGGGACCAGGACCTGTCCTCAGTGCATGAGCTGACTGTTTGGAACCTGGGGCTTAGACAGGGACACTTGGCTCAGCCTGGGAGGAGGGGACTGGACCTGCCTGGACTGAATCTACCAGATTGAACTCAATCCTCAGGGGAGTCCTTGCCCTGGAGGAGATGGGAATGGGGGATGGGCTGGGGGGAGGTGGGGGTCGGGGGGGAGAGAACAAGGGAATCTGTGGCTGATATGTAAAATTAAATTAAATTATAAAATAATAAAAAAGAAGCTGAAGTCATAAGACATACAGTTTGTAATCAAAAAAAAAAAAGAAAGAAAGAATGCAAATTAGTACAGCCACCATGGAAATCAATACAGTAAAATCTCAAGAAATTAAAAAGAAAACTATCATACGACACACCTATACTATTTCTGGGTTTATACTAAAAATATTAAAAGTCACCTAACTATAGAAATCCTTGAACTCTTATATTTACCATGGCATTACACACAAAAGTCTAGTTGTGAAATCGGTCTACATTCCCATTATTGGGTGAATAAAAATTGTGGTTTCTAGTTTGCCTTCTGTTACTGTGACAAAACACCCTGGTCAAAAGCAGCTTGTGGAGGAGTGGATTTATTTGGCTTACACCTCTGGGTCACAACCTTTGACTGAGTAAAGTCAAGGCAGGAACTCGAGACACAAACCTGGAGACAGAAACAATAGAAGAATTGCTGTCTCACTCTATAGATCATTCACTAAGTGCCTTAGAAAGCTCAGAGATATCTGCTCATTGCTGGTGCCTCCCATAGTGGGCTTAATCCTCCTACATAAATCAATAATCAAAACAATCTACCACAGACACACTGACAGTCCAACTTGATAAAGACAATGATTCACTTGAATCCCGTTCCACCTAGGTGATGATTCTAAGCTGTGTCAAACTGACTGTTGATGCTAACAATAGATATCTTCAATTATATATACAATGGAGTTTTTTTTCTCGACAATAAAGAAAAATGAAATTATGCCATTTATAGGAAAGTGGATGGAACTGGAGTTTACTAAGTGAAATAAGCTATCATATCATAAATAAAGGTATCAATAGTACCACCTACAGATGGTGATGGGAGTATTACAGTAAAGGAGACTTTTAGAAATATAGAAGGGAAGGAAAGGCCAAGACAAATGAGAGTAGCAGAGGGATGAATGTGACAAGGCACATTATATGTATATATGAGAGATAGTGTTATAACTATATATATTACCTTGTACAATAAGTTAAAAAAACAAATCAAAATACATATAAAATAAAAAGGAGGTAAGGTTATGAATTTTTTGATTCATTATTTACAATGCAAACACGTATTAGAATATCATATAATATCCATACATACATTTAAATATTATTTGTTACGTTAAATATTTAAAAAGAGAAAGCTTTTCTGTGTGATTAAGCAAGTGCTTCTTAAATATTATGTCTCTAAGTGTTCCAAGTACCCATAATATTAAAAAAAAAGTTAGGCAATAAGAGATTTCTGTGAACAGAGTGAAGGCTACATTTTAAATTTCTGAAGTGATTTTCTGATGAGTCCCGTAAATTTTTTTTTTGCAATAAAAATCTTTCGAGCACTAAAATTGAGAAAATTGAAAGCATCATAAGGGGAGCTGATAGACACCAGATGATGTCAAGGTGGAGATGGCTGGCTTTCCTATGTTACAAAACAATTTCTATCAGAGACAAAATAAGCAAGACTCCTTGCCATTCCGTGTCATACAACTGTAAATGTGAAAGATGAAAAACCCAACAACTATGAAACAAGGCTTTTCAGACACTGAAAATCAAACAGCCCCGGGGCGTCCTTACTCTAACTTGTCAAGGATGCGATGGCTCAGTAGAAAGCAGCTCACATGAGTGACCCTTCCGGAGAGCTTTATTAGACTTGCACTGTCGTTGTAAAAGAGAGCAACAATGACGTCATGAAAGGGGGGAGCAAAACTTCAGGGCTAAAGAACAACCTCATCAGGAGAGATAGCATGATGCTGTCCATTTTGAGGGAAAAGGGGGAATTCCTTGTTTTTAGAGGTTTCTGGGTGGGGTGGGGTGGGGCTGGAAAGTTCCATATCATGTGACTTTGCCTAAGTGCTTAGAGTCAGAGGCAGGAAGGCACTATATAGAAAAGTTGAGATTCAAGGTTGTCTCGGGCTGGGCTGGGCTGGGCTTACAGCTGCACTGAGGATGGGCACTGCAAGGCCAGTGGAGGCTTGCTTTCATGCCTCTGCAGAGAACAGGCTGCAGAGGGTATGGCCTGGTTTCGGGAAGAGAGGAGATAGAGTCTATTATCTGATGGTGATCACCAAGGGCAGACACAAATCCAAAGCCTTCTAACAGCTCCATCTCACTGCCCGCATGTTGACAGAGGAGATAGAGCAGTAGGAAGCAATCCAGGGTCCAGGGTTCTGCCTGGGTGAAGCAGAGCTTAGGGTGTGGGTAGGATAAAGTAGCTAGACTGCAGGAGTAAGTATCAGAGAGGAGAGAGCTTTGCAGCAGAGAATGTCTTAGATCTACAGAGGTTCTTCCTATTTTAACTATGAACTTCAAAACATTGATTTGATATAAAGAAGTGTCTGAGGCTGGGGAAACATCAGTCATTGAAGCACATGAGGTTTTTGTTTTCATAGTTTGTGTTGGAAAACCTAACCATCTCTGGTGGCACTTATGCAGGCTATTGGCTCGCGGAGAACAGCATATGATGTTTTGTCTAGCTTCGTGTGGTAAATACTACATTTTTGAGATTCATCCATTTTATTTTAGAAAGACTTCTACTGCACATTAATTTATTTAATAAAAATGCTATAGTTTCTGAAGGGATCAGCATTTGGTCTGGTTCCTTGTTTTGTCAATTATTAAATACAGCTCCGGGGATGTTCTTGCTTATTCTTTTTTGTATTTTTTTTTTTAGTAAAAATATTTATGCAGTTCTGTTGGTAATCTTCCAGGTGGTAGCATTTCTGGCTTTCATATTAATGGGTGTGTGTGTGTGTGTGTGTGTGTGTGTGTGTGTGTGTGTGTGTATTTGTGTGTATGTACATATGTATGTGATTTTTTAAAAAAAAAATACATGATATAGTTTTTCCCCAGCATGTATATTCCTCAAAGAATGAACTGGAGTCTCTGATGCTACCCTTCATTACTGCTTTTGTTACTTCAGGAAGACAAAGTGTATATAATCATCACATTTTAGCTTTAAATTCCACCTTCAATGTGCTGAACAGACTTTCACATGCATGTTTATCGTATAGATATCCTCCACGTGATGGACTCGTCAAAGCCTTTCCCTGTTGTCCTCCTCCTGCCTATATCAGCTTATCACTCGCTTGCACTCTCTGTATGTCCTGAATATTTGCTTATTTTGTGATACTGAATCCCTTTTTTTTCTCCTCCAGTCTTTATCACCTCACAAAATATATTGATGAACTTTTAATTTCCAAGCCATTCAGCCAACCCGTTTTTCTGTTCAGTTGCTGGCTTTGAAAAGTTCAGGAACACTGAGAGCACTCTGCGAGAAGGTCTAAGCATAGGAAGCTCACTGGCTGCATCTTCCTCCTTCTCCATACAGTCTTGGCCCTTGGAATTTTTGGTTTGTGGGCACAACTCTGAAATGCAATTTTTATCCTTTTTAAAATTTTTATTTATTCTTTGAAATTTTTTTATGAAATTATGCAATGTTGTTTGATCAAATCCACCCACCTTTACCTCCCTGCAACTCCCCCTATTGTTTTCTACCCCACCCTCCCAAATTCATGTGGTCCCCTTTTATTGTTACTAATAACCCTCTGGATACAAGTAGTACTGCTCATATGCTCCTAAGGGTGGAGCCACCTACTGAGGCAAAAGTCACCTACCAGCCACCCATCTCCAAAGAAAAGTGTCCCTCCTGCCTTCTGCAATCATCAACTGTCAATAGCTTTTATTCTAGAAGTGGGGCCTCACCTTCCCATGTGTCTGGTCATTTTTAATGGTGACAGGCATTGTATATTCCAGGCATCAGGGAGCAGAAACAGCTCTGAAGGTTGTCTGCCTTTAGAAAAAAACCATGATGTTAATTCTTCATGAAGTGCACAATCGAACTAAGTTAAACTCACTCCCATTTCCAAGATTAATGTGTAGTTTTGACTTTAACTGTGGTCCTTCTAAGGGAAAGTTTATCCTAAATTCATTTTCACTTCATGAGTTTAGATTGTTTTGGGAGTTCCAAACATATTCATGTCTTTATAAAATCTCTAGGCTTTGTATTTCTTTCCTTATAGTTTTTTAAGCTGTATAATGTACTGTTAGGATGTTTGCCTGCCTTAGTAAACCTTAGAATGTTTGTTTTTATCTTGGATGTTTACCAGCCTTAGTTGAACTGGAAAATCTCCATGTGGAAATGCCTTTTCACTTTTAGAAAATGCTCTGCTCCAATATTTATTAGTGTAACTATGGAAGCAAAAACAAACTAAATAAATAAATAAATAAATAATTCAGCGGGAAGGATACTGGATGATCTCACACTGTCTCCAACTGTACTTGCACGCATGTGCACATATATACACAGACACATACATGTGCAAAAATAAAAAGATGATTCTTAAAAAAGAAACCACCTTCTCTTTAACTCAGAATTTTTTTAAGGATTATTTTGTCTGCTTTTCTGTGACAGACTTGTTCATCTGAATTTCTCACGTTGTAATACTGTTAATGGAGTTCTAAAGTATTTGTATTAATTATCATGTATGCAAAATATGTTCATGGGTCTGGAGAGATAGTCCAGTGGTTAAGAGTACTTCCTGTTGTTGCAAAAGATCTGTGTTCAGTTCTTGATACCCACATGGTGGCTTACATCCATCTGTAACTTCACTTGTAGATGGTCGGATTCCCTCTTCCAGCCTCTGTTGGCACTGAGCAAGTATATGGTGCACAGACAAACATTCATTCACATGAAATAAAAATAAATAAATAAAACTTTTAAAACTGTATTTCATTCAAACCTAAAGGAAAAAGCAACTTCTCACTTGGACCATTGAATAGAAAAGTTATGAACATTCATATCATGAATAATTTTACAATGAAATTTTTATTGATGTTGTATAGGTATAAAAAGTATATGTTCCTGCAAAGAGAAATTATGTATATAATATTTTTTGTTCTTATCATTAGTTGTAAGAGAACATAAAAGTATGTATTATTTCAATTGAATCAACCTATTCATATTACCAATTAGAAGAATAGTTGTATCATTTATATGGGAATGTGTTTATAAATACTGTGGAATTATAAATACTATAAACATTTTAAATGTTCATGAGAAATGTATGTGAATAACTGGTTTCATATGTCTCTAGTATTACACTTATTTTAATAAGACTTTTTAATTCTAAGAAGTTCATTAATATCCTCCCTTACAATTTTCATTTTATTTGTATATATATATCATTTAAAAATATTTAGAATCTATGCTATTTTGCATGTAAGTTTACAAATGGACACATGCAAAATATATTCTCTTGGGCCAGTTTATTTCACTTAGAACAAATTTGAAATTCATAAGAGATGATATGTATATCAGTGGCTCATTGTTTTTAATTGTCGCACTGTGTTCGATTGTGTGACTATGATGAAGACCATTTTCTCATTCAGATAACTATAGAAATGATCAATATGTACAATTACTAACCAGTATGAAGACAGTGGCTCTGAACCTTTATGGTTTCTCTTGGATAAGAACAGTTGTAATGGTTGAGCTTATGGATAATGTATATTTACTCCCCCAAATTTTTCTGAAGTGGGATTCTAACAAGCTTATAATAATTTTGATAGGTCTATGTCCTTATCAATCATCAATGTAGTCAAAATTTTAAAATTAGTTCATTTAAGATTACTAATTTTAAAATTGTGTACATAAGTGGGACTTCATTGTGACATATTTGCATTATCTTGAAGGATGTTGAGCATATCAGATATTAAATTTGTAAATTTTTGGTGATATGTACTTAATTTCTCCATTATTGGAGTTAATAATTTTATTACATTTTTGTTATTGAATTTCATGAATTCTAGACATATCTTGAATGTAAGTCTTTTATCAGGACCACATACTGTGAATATTTTATCACATTTTATATTTCATGTTTTTTTAGCCTGATTACTTGTGACTTTTAAAGACTATCTTTAAATTTGGTGACTGCTAATTTATTGCTTTTTACTTTTATTGTGAATGGTTTTTATATGTTACATAGGAGTTTTTTCTACTTCTAATTCAGAAATAAATTTCTCCATTAGCTTCTTCTAGGAGATTTATAATTTAGATTTTACACTTAATACTATGATTAATTTTCAATTATTGTTGCCAGTTACACAAGGGTTGCATTACCATTAATTTCCCTATGTACTTAGCCAAATATTGTTTGGCTTTTGTACCTTTGTTTGAGATAATTTCCTTTCAAGTAGATACACTTGGAATGAATAAATTTATTTGTAATAAATGTACTTGCAATTTTTATGAATAAGTTATTGACCATATACATGTAAATCTGTTTTTATTTCTACCCTGTTTCTTTGTCCTATAGTTTTGTGTTTTCAGTAATAGTATGATGTTTGATTATTGCATAATAAGATTATGGTGTCTAAAATTCTCACATACAATTTAAATTTTACAGTAGTGTTCTGATTGTATTTTTTATCACTAGATTATATACAACTATATATATTTCATTGATTGCCATTATATACCCTGCCCCAATTCTTCCTAAATCCACTTCTCCTTCCTACCCACTCAACCTTGTTTCCTTTTCTTCTTTTGAACCTTTCATGATCAACCAATTTGCTGTTCTGAAATATTCTTAGATATGCAGTCTACTAGTGCAGCGTGATCAGCATATCCAATGATACATTCTTACGGAAAACGGATGCCCTATTGTGGTGGTGGAATAGGAATGGTCCCCATAGACTCATGTATTTGGATGCCTGACCCATACGGAGTGGCACTATTAGGAAGTGTGGCCTTGTTGGAGTATGTGTGGCCTTGCTGGAGGAAATGTGTTACTGTGGGGTGGGCTTCAATGTCTCATATGCTTAAGCTATACCAAGTATGGCACACTTTCTCCTTCTGCTGCCTGTTGATAAAGGTATAGAATTCTCAGCTACCTCTCCAGCACTCTAACACCACGTCTGCCTGCATGTCACCATGTGTCCTGCCATGATGATAATGGATTAAGCCTCTAAATGGTAAGTCAGCCCCAATTAAATGTTTTCCTTTATAAGATTTGTCATGGTAATGGTGTCTCTTCCCAGCAATAGAAAAAAAGCTAGCCTACAGTTCAAGGTTCCTCTCTCCCTTCCTTTCTTGTTTCCCTGCTTCCTTAAGCTTCTGGATACTGCATTTCCTCAGCTACTTTAAAACAAGAATTTAAATATTTGCTGTGTGCATATGTCATAAATTTATCTGTCTATAAAATGGAGAGGAGCTATTTAGTGGGTTAATATTTAACCTGGATCAAATTTGGAAAACTTATTAACCTTCTGACTAACACATTTTATCCTATTGCCTTCTCACATTCTTAATGATTTCAGCATGTAATTCTGAAGCATGGTCAACTCAATTTTCAATTCTTTACATTTTGTCTGTGGAATAATCTTCCTTATCTTAATAATTTACTCAGCAATATCTGTAACTTGATTAAATACCTCTTTATTCTCAGGAGAAAAACTGCAATATTAAACGATTTTGTTCACTTTAGAATATAAATGATCCACACAAACCTTATTTCCCCATCAATGAGTAATAAGAACTTTTATAATATTAATATGAAATATACAGCTTGGGTAAAATTATTTTAAAATATTTAACAGTATGATGAAGAATTTTATTGTACAGCTTTTATTAATTAAATTTCTGTTTCAAAACTTTCCCCTATCACAGCTCATAGCTTCAGCTTACTTATCTACCTTCCACTTTTATCTACATTATGCTCCACTGCAAATCAGTTGCTGACAAGTTCCATTCTTTTCAATACTAGCCAAGCAAAATCTGTTTCATAAAACACCTATGAGTATAACATTTACAATTAGCATATGTATAAGAAAATCCATACACGAAGAAATATAAATTTACAATATTTTGAAAATCTTTTTTTAATAGAAAAATAGGGATACTTCATTTATACAACATGTTTTTCTGTATTGGAGTAGTCAGAAGTTCATGTCATTTGAGCATGAAGTAGTTAAGCCTCTATTCTGATATCAAAATCAATGCTAGACCTGTGATGGAGAAGTTTGTACAGGATGCTCAGATTTGTTCTCATTGGTCTATGAAGATTTCAAGACCATGCTTTGGAAAAACCATGCTTAGAAATCATGGGATCAATTTATGAATATGATTTCAGCTGTGGTTTTCAACTGAACATACAATGTCTGCTTATGTTCCCAGAGTAGCTACTCTTCATAGTGAAACAATCCATTTAACATTTTTGGTCCCAATTCACTTAATGTATTGTATTTGCCTAAAATAATATTTAAGGTATTCAGCGTAAAGATAGACATATTTTTGAACAGCTGAGGATGTCTATAGACACATGTTAGTTTTATCTTGGGTAATAGATTGTCTGGCAATTTTTTAAAAATAGTATTTAAGATTGCCATATTTGGAATAACACCATACAGTGTATTTAGACTTAATGGGAATACACTCAAAAGCTTTAAATGCCATCTAGCTAAATAAACATTGAAGATGACCAGATGATACAAACAGGACCTGCCAGGAAAAATTTCAATGTCACTTATTTGAATCACCTCCTCATAATGTACTCAATACTACTACAATGAATGTCCAATATGACAATGAGAAATAATTACCTCATGTTTAAGTCATATAATTCAAACACAACACTCTATTTTTTTAGTTACTAATCTTCCTATCACTAAATATTTCTCACAAACCATAATGAGGTCTTAGAGTAGGAACCATTAAATGGATTTAAGTTAGGAAGCTCTTCAGTAGTAAAATACCCAGGCAATGAAATCTCTACACAGCACTGTTGACCTGTTTTTCTGCAAAGAACTGTTATGAAGCATCACTGGTCTCTCACAATTCTCTCAAATTCTCTACGAAGTCATGGGATTTTTCTCATTGTATCTTCTTACTTTGCCCTTTAAATTTTAATATACTCTGTTATACATATTTGCTCTCTCTACACTACCTGGTCATTCATACTCTCTGTACCAAATTTCAACTACAGTTGAAAGGCTTCAGTTACTGACAATGGAATGCTATTACTTACTCATTTTGTCGTAATAGATGGCATTTCTGATCGCCTTGGACTGTAGATACTGAAAAATCACCAAATTGACCTCATTTCTCTCCTGTTTACACCTTCAAACCTAGTTCCCTTTCCTCCTAGTTATCCTATTTTAGTGAACGTTGTCAAATTCTCCATCTCAATTAGTATCCACCTGGGAGCTATCCCCAACTCCACCAGCTTCCTGACAGTTTAAAGAATAACAAGTTCAGCTCTTTATCATTTAAGGATAAAGAGAAATTCTTTATTTTTCTTACTTCTAGTAACCTGATCTTGATCCAGTTCTTTTTCCCCATCATGTGGATACCTGGAATTAAAAAGAGACCCTATCTGTTCAATATATTCATTTATTAAGTCACTATTCACTGAATTCTTTCTGTTTTAGATTCTGGACAAAGTCTGAGAAAAAGAGGAGAAAACACCTCTATCCACTTTGAAAAGTGCAGTTCTCTAGGTGGAAACAGCAATAGAAACCAGAAATTTCCCTGGAGTAAATCACAACAAAGTTTCTATAAGCCAGCTTTATCATTTGCTTTCTAAAAGGAGATTAAATAAACTCTCTTCTTCAAACTCAACATTCAAGGCCTGGGCTTGGCTCCAATGCCTTTTGTCTTTTTACTATATGTTTCAAGTTTAATTTGAATGCTTCCTTATGCCTTTATACATTTAAATAAAGGATTCAGACACACCAGGGTAGTTCCCATACTGCTTCTGGTCCCTTCAGGACATCTGATTTCTTTCCAGTTTGATCCTGTGTTTCAGCTGCTTTGACTTATCCATCTATGAGAGCCTCAAGAAGTCTGCCACACATTCTGACTGTGTCCTTGGACATCCAATTCATACACAGAAGGAAACAGTGCTTTGTAGGCAGTCCAATGACACTCTTGTATCTTTCATTTACAGACCACAGAACCCCAGGAAAATAGGGGTTTATCCATTTAACCCCATATTCCCATCTCCTTCTATGGAGAAGATCCTTAGTGAATTCTTTCAACAACTTGACCCAAGAGAAAGAGTTCTAAAATGCCTACAATCTGCATTTGGCCCATGGCACTACATGTCTCTGAAACCATTCTCTGCCATTCTTCCTCACTCCATTTTGCTTAAGCATGCTGTCTAAGGGTTTCTATTGCTCAGATTAAAATGCCAAGATCAAAGCAGCCTGGATAAGAAAGAGTTTATTTCAGCTTACAGTTAGTTCTACACCACAGTCCAGTAGATTCAGTATAGGAACTCAAAAGGGCCAGAACTTATGCAGATACCATGGAGGACTGAGGCTTACGGGCTTGCTTCCTAAGCCTTGCCCAACCCATATTCTTGAAGTACACAGGAACTCCAGTCCAGGGATGGCACTGCCAACTGTGAGCTGGGTCCTCCCACATAAATTATCAATCAAGAAAATGCACCACAGACTTGATCACAGGCCAATCTGATGGGGGCATTTTCTCAGTTGAGGTTCCTTCTTCAAAAATGACTGCAGCTTGTGTCAAGGTTAGGGAGAATATACGCCAAATTCACTCCTCCTCACTTACAAAGGCAGCACACTTATCTCACTGCATTTTCTCTCCTCCCCTCCCCACATTTTCCATTTTTATTTGCTCAAATCTTTTCATGTGATATTAGCTGAAAATTTCTCAAAATCCTATATACAGCATCACACTCAGGTCTGTCTGTTTTATTCTTGTCTGGCTTTGGGATCTTACTCTATCACCATGTTAGCCAGCTATTACAGAGAATGAAAAGGGAACAGAGGAGAAAGAAGACGTGGGAAAACACACAAACAAACTATGCTTTGCACGAACTTCTGGTCCTTAAAATACTGTGCTTCAAAGCCCTTTAAAGTGCAAACCTTCTGAAATTCTAAAAACCTCAGCAGTACTATTTTTCATTTTGTATATGATTGGAGCTTTGACAAAGCCTGTCATTGAGAACCACATAGCTTTAAATGCTATAATATTTATTATCTGTGACTGCACTACTATAATTGCATATAACCATTGTGCCTTTTTTGTTAAACCTTAGCACACATTTCATTTGCTTTATTTACTTTGTAAAGTTCATTTGGAAAAACATATGTGCCTTTGATTTTTTTTATATTGCAACAAATACAAAAGAACCCACATATTTGCTGGTTTTAAATTCTCCTTCTCATGTTAAAAAAAATAAAACAAAATAGACAAAAAACAGTGGGCAGAAAAATTTATGATTAAAACTGGTTTCATGATATATTCATGGAAACGCATAAGTTGATTTTAAGGGACAGACTTATAACAAATATCTATTAGTTAATTTATTCATCACCCTTGACACTAAATCTCAGTGAAAACTAGTCTTAGCCTGGACTAGTCACAAACCATGTCTTCAGGCACAGCAATATCTCCCATTGAACAATGTGTGGTCCCTAATCCATTTCCAGGTACAGGCTTCTAAATGCGGTCAACACAATTGCTTACATTGTATACATCGAATTGTATAGTCTTTAGATCTAGTTAATTTTAGTTTGTGATTTTTTTATTTTCTGCTTTTAATACTAAAATGTGAAATAAATTAAAAGCACATGGCTTCCTATAATTCTCTTTCCATTGACTGTTGTGGCAACTTAAGAGATGAGTTGTGACCTGGTACACCATTTCATTTATTGCTGCATCACAATGACTTTGCAGGTGACAATCTCATTGTAGTTATAAAATAGTGAACTTAGAAGGGTCTGAAGACTATTTCTTAAAATAAAATGAATCCAAAAGTAAAAATGAAAGGCTCACAGCTGTTTATTCTATCCCAAATACATCTCATGCTACAACACTGTATCATGATGAAGGAATTTGACTTCCGGTAA
The DNA here is from genome assembly GCF_949786415.1 of Peromyscus eremicus. Classification (NCBI taxonomy): domain Eukaryota; kingdom Metazoa; phylum Chordata; class Mammalia; order Rodentia; family Cricetidae; genus Peromyscus; species Peromyscus eremicus. Next base: position 21,465,252 of record NC_081424.1, on the reverse strand, counting down.
GAGAAACAGAAGATATGGGTGTGAGCAAGGGCCACTTTTGTACATGGTAACTTTTGGAATATAGTTCACAGATCAAGGCTTTTTTCTAATGTATACCACTTCCACTTTGTAGCCAGAGCTAGTGAAACTGCTCCTGCTGGGCTGAAAAGCATTCACACTGGTTGCTTTCTGCATATTCTTTTAAGTGCTATTCATTTTGCTCTTCATAAGCAATGAATTCCCTCAACTTGATTTATAAAGAATATGTGAGTGGTTGAAAATGCATGAGTACTAAAAAAGAATTGAGTAAAACTAACTTCTTCTTTCTGATTTCAAAAAACCTTTTAACTTGGTACCAAAAAAGCACTTTGGAAATCTATTTTGTTTGTCAAGGGTGGATGCAGTTTTAAATGTTTCAAAACAGCTGTTTCCTATCTTCTTTGTCTTTTAAAGAAGCATAATCATGGAGCCCTGCTGAAACAGAGGCAGAGCAGGTGGGAGCTATCATCACTCCTGTCCCTCCATTTACCCTTTCTGTTGTTCAAGCACACCTGGGGACACCGAGGGAGCGATTAGAGATGTCAAAAATGGTCTCGGTTGCAAATAATATATGCAAATTGACTTCTCTAATTTCTTGCCTGTCACTACCCAATCACCCAAGGATCTGGAAACTGACATTTTTATGTAACTAATTTTATGGGTATTTAGGTGAAAATAGAATCAGGAAATGTACCCTACACTTCCTGGCTTGCTCAGCATTCTTTGCATGATGTTGGATCATCCTTGTAGAAGGTTCATGAACCTTACTAGCAATTTTCTATCCATAAAAAATAATTTTTTCATTATATAGAAAAGAGCATTACAAATGAAAACCACTTAGAAGTAAACATATTGTCAATAGTGACATGTCAGGTTTGAATTAGTAAATTATTCTGCTGTAAACTCAGCGTTATGAGAATGGATTTCAAGTATTAAGTATAAAAACAGCACAGTTGATAATGTCACTATTATTTATTATGAACATGTAACAACTATTGCAAACAGTAACTGATGGAAGGGAAGCCCCCTTTCTCCAAATAATTAGGAGATAATGGTATTCTAGGTTCCAACCAAGGCTTTCATTGAGAATAGCCTGTTGCCACTGCCCACTCCTGTCTAGAGTCCTCTTGCAGACCATATCACAAAACATTGTTACTGGGTTTTTAATTTTCAAACTTTCATTGATTGAGGATGGCATTTTTTAAAGTTTAATATGCATGTGTACATTGTCCTTGTCCACTGTTGTTATCCACTGTTGATACACAATTATTATTCAGTTAAGGAATTGAGAACAAGCTTCTACAATCCTAATAAGCTTCTAGTTGGTGCCTCTGTTCCTAAGGATCTAGAAAACATCCACTAGGAATGTTAGTGGAATGATTACATAAAATATTGAAAGTGCAAGAAAAAAATAAAGATTCTAATATTTTCAAGTTCTTCACAATTTAAACAGAAATGTGTTTCTTGCTAGGTCTCATAAATCAGGATATTGATCTAATATTGTGCATTGGATTTTGCTGGATTCTAAGGTTGTCTTTTCCCTTTGAGTTGTTTTTAATCATGTGTTTTAATTTCTTACAGAGCAAACCAAATTTATTGATGTTCTGCTGTGATCCCTACATGATTGTGGATTTTGGCATGACAGGTGTGCCTCAGAGAAATCTTAATACCTGTCTTTACTAAACTGAAATGCACCTGTGTCTTACTATTGCCCTCTTTTCTAGACTTTGGACTTTAGAATCTAGAACTCTCTTCTTTCCCTCACAATAGTCCCTTTCTGCTTTCCTGGGTATGTATTTAAGCTTACATATTTAAATCTAAAGATTCAGATGCTATGAAGGGGAGAAGATGAAATGAAGGAGGAGCAGAGGAAAAGGAAGAAGAGATAAGTAACATTAAGGATGTTCAAAGCCATAGAAAAACGTATTATATTATGAACTTACTTAAAAATACAGGGGTAAGATGTATTTGTGTATACACATATATAATTTAAATATAATTATGCCACAGTGGGAGATAATGCTCCTTCCCAAGAGTACATAAACTAACAAAAGTCCCAGTGCCAACCATAGGAAATATCTCTTTGAATTGTTGGTCATATGGGTCCAAGAGACTCTCAAAACAATACAAGCTGTTGTAATTGCCGTCATTTGGCCCATAGAACTTGAAGAAAAGACCTGATTGCTGAAGGTGTCACACAATTCAGATACTGTATTTGTAAGAATCTAGCTGGAGATGAGCTGGAAGCCTCCTTCCTGAGGAATAGCTCTCATAGTATCAGAAGGTGCTATGAAAACTACTAAGGATGAAATACAATCAATAGCTCTGACCCACTGTAAATCATACAAACTTCAACAATGACCAGCCTGGTAAGATATCTCCAAGAAAGCAACAATGGCACTTATATCTTGGGAGTTATACTCTTGGGAGTAAACAACAGCTGTCTAACTGGACTTAATATGAGGAAATTCATGCTTAGTATTGCAAACCTTACCAACTACCTAAAGCTGGAGAAGCCATAGACCCTAGAGACAGCCTATTATTTTCCTAAGCCAATATAATTTATAACTTTTCTAAATACTTAGTCCTTATTCCCACAGAAAAATGTGTTTTTTACTGGTCCTCAAAGAAGCTTCTTTCTGTAACAAATGGAGGCCACTACAGAGGTCTTCAACTGGTCAAAATGCTTATAATCAGTGTTAAGTTTCCATCCCTAGTTGGTTGACCTACAAGCAGTTTGGACAGTGAAAACTCAGAACATATCAGAAAAGAGGTCAGAAAGATTGTAGGAGTCAGAGGGCCAAGACACCTACTATTATGTAGTTTGTTCTAGACAAGGCAGGGATGGTGTACCCCTGAAATATTAACAATATGGTTTCCTAAACGAGCCCTACATAACAACCTAGGTCAACATGCTGATATGGATTTTTTTTTTTTTTACAAGATCCCACCCTTAGATGAAGAGCTACATGGAAATCAATGGCTAATGAGAGAGGGAGAATCAAGAGTTTCTCCAAGACTAGTCATGCTGATAGATTATCCAATCTCAAGTAAACAGCCCTAAACACATGTACATAAAGCAACACTAAATAGGCTCAGTACATATGTATAACAATAATAACCATAGCAAAAGAAATCATGGATCTGAGAAGGATTTGTGGAGAGCATGAAAAGAGTTGGCAGGTGAGAGCGGGAAGGAATATGAGGTAAATACAATATGTATGAATGAAATTCTCAAAATAAATAAAAAATACTGAAATCGAGAAGAATAGATATAAACAGTAAGCAAAACAAAACAAAACAAAAAATTCAAACCAAAAACACTATGTAGAGAACATTTTATCACACTGACATAGACAAGAAATACCATGTAATTTATGATAATATATGTTTTAATGTTTCTAACAGCAAAGATGTTAAGAAGTTAAATATATTTTGTTGCACCCAATAATATATAATTGAATAACACATCATTAAAGCTTGCATATCTACCAATAAGAATAAAAATTTCAAAACTAGAATGCTTCTTAAAATGATGCTAGGTAAATATTGGAGCTATGAAAGAATAATGTTATTAAATATAAAACCTTTAGCAACCTCTTCAACAAATGATGGATGCTTCTGAGAGAAGTTAAGAGAGCATTTTATATACTCCTTTGTAGAATGTAAGGAACTATTTGTGTGACAGAGAAAATATGCAAAATAAAACTACAAGTTTAGTTTTTAATTTTTAATTTTACCATTATGTGCAAGATTCATCTACTCTTGGTACCTAATCTGACCCATGAGTAGAATGGCACTGGTGTTACCTATACCTCTGCATGAAGATTCCATATTAACAAACTAGGAGCAGATGTAAGCTTACTCTGAGAATTTTATATAGGTGTTTGAAAAGTACATTGCTGATACAGTAATCGATAATGTACATTGTTATAATCAATTTCAACTTACTTCTCCATTCAGTTTTTCCATTTATTGGGCATCTGATATATGTTATTCATTTCACTGTATATACAGAAATAAAATATAATAATTAAGATGGTAAAGACAGACTGCATAACACCAACTCATAATACAGTGCTAATGATAATAGTGATATAGGACTGAAAGACCAGTAGATGTGACACCAGTGTTTAGTCAATGTGATGCATCAAGGAAAATGTATTGTCAAAAGATGCAAAGGATCCAATCAGAGCATTGACTGAGAATGAGGTACAGAATAGAGATGATTGGGGCATTTGTTCAGCTGCCTTTGCAAATGGAAGAGGATATACACACTGAAGTTGGGTGGAAGAGCTTTTTGACAAGAATGAACCTAGGAGTTGGAAAGACCACTTGAATGGTTATTCTTTGCTGGAACAGTCTTGGGCTTCCTACCAAAAATAATCTGAATAGACAAGATGTAAGAGTAAACTGATTTGTGTATAAATTACAGACAAGGAGGCCAGCAGGGTTTCTAACAATTTAAAACTATTAAGAGCAATTGCCTGCACCAGTGTATTGTGAGGAAGGTAGAGCAGGAGCCACAGTGAACAGCAGCAGCATTGACAGGAATTATAAAAGGGAAGGAACCAAGCATTCCAGAATATTTTTGTCTGCAAATAACAGAAAATCTGACCAACTGTTTCTAAGAGAAATAAAGGGTTTTTTCTCCCTCTAATGTGCCTGGAGATAAGGATTGCTGAAGCTCAGCCATGCCATTAGGGATCCAATTTTCTCCAGCCTTCTGCCTTATGATCCTTGGCAGGCTTCCTTCTTGCTCTTGCTGATGGCTCATAATCACACATTGACTATTCTAGGCGTCACAACCATGCTTTATGCTAGAGGAGAAGAGAAATGCGGTACATAATACATTATTTTCTATGTCATTGGCTCCTGCTGTGTCACATGATTAAATGTTGTAAAGGAGGCTGGGAAATCAGGCATTTTAAAAGAGAAACAAATAAGAAAGCCAAGAACTGAGTAGGAAATAATACTTAGCAACCTATGGTATCTACCCCATAGACATTCAAGGGAATGTTTAATCAGAGAAAATCCAATTTTGAGTATATGACAATGGCATGAATAGCATTACAAACAATTAGTGTTAACATTCCAAAGCCCATGTACATCAACAAAGATGAGCACCAAACAGATACAACATAAAACCAATAAAGATACCTAAAGGGTGTATTCCAATCTAAAAATATGGCTCTGTCATCAGTTAGGCAAAAGACTGTTCCATCCTTGTGTTTTTTATTTTCTGCCTCTCTGTCTGTGCTTAGAGTGAATATGTGCTATGGTGGACTCTGAAATCAAACACAGTGCAATCTGTTTTCATCTCATTATGCAGGTAGAGCCTTTTCCTTCTAATACACAGCACTTGAGTCATATAAACCCAACTGTATGCAGTTGTTGCATAAAGCATGGGAAATAGATTTAGAGATGAGGGGGAAAAATCGCATTATGTAAAGAAAACAAAGTCACAAAAGAACTCAAGTCGAATGCATCGTGAATGATATTCCCTGGTGAGAGACAGTGTGGCGTTTCTAAGCACAATATGCACAGCAGCCCTCCAGAGGGAAAAGACCCTGGCTTCTAAATTCAACAATTCTTGTATTTCCTGTTTCTCAGCTCACCCACTTGGATGCCATTTGTGCTGTTCACTTTTTTTTTGCATGATAATTAGTACTAGGAATCTGTACAAGGACAAAAACAAAAGGAAACAAAAAATCAAAAATCAAAACACCACAGTCTGAATACAAATGGCTGTGCATGACTGAGGTTTATTCTAAAGGTTTGCAGCTTGTGCTAATCTTTGGAGGAAGAACACGCACAGCGATGTTGCCTATGCTGGTGTGTGCAGAGAAGGCATGCTTCTAAAGGACACATTGTGATAATGTTTTTAGTTCCTTTCACATTATACATTTGTTTCTGTTCAAGCACCATGGAATAGTTAGGAAAGTTGATTTGATTCTAGGCTGTTGAGAAATGAAAAAACTTTAAAAAGGCTGAAAATGAAGAAAACATAGCCTCCATACAATAGCATTTAAACACAAACTAAAATGGACCGTACATGCGCTGTGACCACCAAAGAAGAAACAAAACATAAAATCGGAGTTATAAACATTGGTTTTTAAATGCAAACTAAAATGGGCCATACATGTACTGTGACCACCAAAGAGGAAACAAAATATATAGTCAGAGCTGTAAACATTATGAAGGGCAGACATTTAAAAAGAATAAAATGTCAAAAGCATTAGAACGATTATTCCTTTTGCAGTGATTTAGAGATAGTCTTGTTATATGACTGTCCTGGTTATGGTTGAACTTACAATCCTCCTGCTTCATGTCACTGGGATTGCACATGAGCAATCATATTTGACGTCCATTCTTATTTTACATTAGTGCTATTAATGTTCTCAGGCTGACTTATATTATTAGCGTTAAATTGATGTCCTTACTGCAGTTATAAAACCTTCATCTTTATAGTTAATAGCTTTGTTTGGCTACAGATTTGAACCTATAAGGGCAACCAAAAATCAGAGTTGCTATTTTATATCATTTTAATTTTTTAATTGTATTGACGAATTAATGTCTGTTTCTATGTATGAGTATGAGTACATGTTATGGTGTGCATATGGAGATCAAAAGATAAGAGTTTGGTATCAGCCCCCACATTTTCTACTTGGTTGCATATTAAAACTGCAGCTTGCTTGCCTTAGTAATTATTGTATTACATTGGGAGAGTGTAGATTTTTGACTTGCTACTTTCATGTTTTTATTTATTTTGGTCACCAGGTAGAATGTGATTTTTTAACACAGTACCATATATATATATATATATATATATATATATATATATATATATTATAGCTTAATTCATATTTTTATTTGAGAAGACAATGTATTGTACATGGTTTTACTTATTTTGTTTACCTTTTGTGTTTTGCTGATATATATATATATATTTATTTATTTATCTGTATTTATCAATCTGTGAGAACAGGGAGGTCAAAACCCTCTTCTGGATTCCATCTGTAATTGTCATTAAATATATTAATGTAATATTTGAGCATATGCTTCCCTTTTTGTAAGAGAACAGAACATGAATTAGGATTTGCATTCTCATTGCTTTTCTTCACCTGCATTTCCAGTCTTTGCTAAATCATATAGGTTGATAGACTACTTTTTATGCTATATTAAAAGTAAATATCTGATTTTGAATAATTTATATTAAATTCTACTTTTTAACTATATTTCCAATTATTCAACTTCAATGCAAACAGTTTTGTATGGTTTCATTTTATTAGTGTTTCCTCTCTGCTGTACTCTGTGTCTATACTGAAGAAAATAATGAAGCAATTGGCAAAAGAATCCAATAGTCCACTGTCATTTAAAGACTAATTGCCTTTATTTCTCACTTCTGGTCTTTTTTATGTATTAGCTTTGTTTAACAGAATTTATAATTTTAACTTAACTTTGGTGACAGATGAATATTTACTTACCTAATATTCTTAAGAATTAGAGGGCTGAAGAGGCTGCTCAGTAGCGAAGAACACTTGCTGAGTTATTGGAAGACCAGTGTTTGTTTCCCAGTTCCCACACCAGTAAACTCACAACTGTCTTTATCCCCAGGTCCAAGGGACACCCTCTTCTGCCAACCTGATGCATGTACACATACACAGAAACTACACAAACACATGAATAAATAATAAAATTAATCTTTCAAAAAGATCTTTGAAAATGCCACATATAAACCTACTATTGTAGACGCTTTCTAAATATGTACATATACATACAAAAGGTGTTTACATGGATTAACCCTGTAACAGGGGGCAACTTCTCACAAAGATATTACAGGCTATCAAATAAAAGACTCAGTATCAGGTGTCTGTTGCCTCTTTTGGAGTGGTTGGGTAGGGTGGACCCATCAATCCTCAAATAGTACAGTTTATTGGCATTGCGCTTGGTTACCCTCCAGAACTTGATGGTGAGATCCTATTGGTATAGACACCACATACCCAATACAAAAGACATGAGAAAATGAAGCTTATACTAGTATGAAAAATTCATCCTTACTGCTTAGTTTTCATAGTGCATGTTACCAGGGGAGAAAAGTCACTATCAGTCTTACCCAGCTGTAAGCTCTGTAAACTTCAGTAACGGCTTGTAAAGATATACCTACTGGTGCAGTAATGCCATAAATTTTATGGGAGTGGCCAATCAAGTTTTTCATTGGATTTAAATACCATTCCACATGATGGAACACATGCCTGGTACCATTAACTGGGCCCTCCAAACTATGACTGGCTATATGATAGCCCATAGTGGTGAAACTATTACTATTTAGCTAAATGGACACAGTTATTATTATTATACACAAAGATTAATACATCTCTTATAGAAACTCCTTTTTTGTAGTGGATAGTGAATGATACAGAGATATATAACCAGTCAACATCCACAGAATAGGAGATGGTAGAGTACTTAGTTCTAAATGGAGTATCTATATCACACCCTCTAATTTCAAGCTTCATGGATCATTATATAAGAAAGGTGGGATGATTTTAAGAGCTAGAGGGAGCACATGTCTGTCATAAAACAGTATTTACCATCTATAACGGTACGTTTACCCATATGAACCCACAGCAGCTGAGACCACATGCAAAGGACTTGTACAGGATCAAAACTACCAAAATCCCAGCATAGATGGGGATAGGGCAGGAAAGCCCACCTCTGGCTGGGGAGCTATTGGCAATAGATGTCTTCTGGGAGAGGGAGAGTCAGTTTTCTTTTGGGATGTGGATCCTGAGAGGCTACCCGTGCTCCAGTCAGTGATCTCACATGCACGCACATATAAGTGGCAGTAAATGGACTCAGTGATTAATTAAGAAAATAGAGAGATAGCATTGGAAAATGGGAGGAAAAGTGAAGATGTGTAGAACAGGGGATGAATAGGAGGGAAGGGAGTAAAGGGTGGATTTGATCCAAATACATTATACTTATGTCTGGGTGTTAAGTAAACTATTTTAAAAGATTAACTAATGGGAATCACACTGGAAAGAATATAAAGAATGTAAAAATCTTATTTGGAAAAACAATTGAAAATGTATTAACTAAGGAAAGCCTGAAGGCACAAGTCCCAAGCAGAATAGACAAATAATAGTGTATACCTAATAAACTGAGGACATAAAAGACAAAAGCATGACTTATGCCTATCGATCTGTGCTACTTTCAACCTTGCTTAGGCATGCTTAATTTTTGCTGCAGTTAATGCAGAAAGTCATAACTGGGAGCAGGTTACTGTGGATGCTCAGCCATGTATGGGGCATCAAATATCTATCACGCTCTCAGGCTCTTGGGACATTATAGAATAGGGGAAGAAAAAGATGCAGGATCCTGAGGATAGAGGAGTTCTGTGAAATGTTCTTCTGGACATGACATGGCCATTGCACTCACAAAGCCACAACAGAATAAGATCAAATCAGTCAAAATTCCAACACGAATAAGAGAGGTACTTGTGAGGCCCCACCAGTGGCTGAGGAGCTACAGGCATTTGATGGCTGATGGGTGAGGGATAATCGTATTTCTTTGGGAGTACAGCCATGGGAAGGCTGCCCATGCTCCAGGGAATGCAGCCATAAGGGCAGAACTAACGGGGACTGTTAATGTCATCCTTAGCTGCACAGTGAGTATGAGGCTAGCTAGAGCTACATTGCCCATTGTAGGATTTAAAAGAGAAAGAAAAAGGAAGGAAGGAAGGAAGGAAGGAAGGGAGGAAGGAAGAAGGAAGGAAGGGAGGAAGGAAGGAAAGAAAGAATTAAGAGGACATAGAGTTAGGACTGGGATATGTTGCTAGGGGAACCTGGAGTATAGAAGAATTAGAAGGCTGTGTGGGGGATTGATATCCTCAACAATCATTGCACACATACACAAATAAAATAAAATAAAACAAAACAAATGTTACAGAAAAGGATTAGAGATTTAAAAACTCATTTTTCTTTCCTGGAACTTCTTCGTTGCTTTATTCATTAATGACTAGAAGCACATCACCAAAAATGTTAAATTATCATGTTTTATTAATGATGCTCTGTAGGAATTGTTCTAAAGTTAGAATTACAGAGGAAACAGCTCACAGTAGCTTGGTATTGGCTTCTTTGTGTTTCTTCCAACAGTTATAAGGCGTCCCTTGCATTTGAAGTGACATGTTACTATAAGAGAACAATATATTTGATATACAAGAATAAATAAATATTGATGTTATGGGATTACTGTTCCATTTGGGAAATGTGTTAAAATTACAACTTTCCTTTTAATTTTCATTCCTCCCATTCTAATTTCCTTCCCTGTGACTCTCACTGTCACTTAGTGAGTTTTTTAAATTTTTTGTCATTTTCTATGGGATTTTGGATTCCCTCCCCAATTTTATAGTTAAGCCTCTTCCTCGCTATTACAAATACAAAGCTTTATTTAGATTTTAGTATTTTTATCAAAAACATTTTTTTCATTTTTGCCTACTAGCCTTTGCACTAATAATAGCTCCCATCACCTTTTAGGGTGTTTTGTCTGTGTTTATTTAAATCTCTACTAAATTTCTTAATCGTCAACAGAAATTTGCTAGTGCCTCTTACAGAAGAAAGTCACATGACATGCTCTTTATGAATCCACGTGCTGCTGTCACTTACTATGACAGCCACTTGATCAGAGACAGAGCTGTTAAAATTGGATGACTTCAATTTCCAATGTCCAATTGCCATTCATCTCTGTTGGTTGATTATTTTTTTTGGCTTCATGATTGAATTACTAATCACACAGCCTTTAGTTCTCTATGAAGATAAAGTATGTTTTCTCTTTATATTTATGTTGATATCAGTAAATTTCTTCAGGCAAGTTGCTGTTCCAGGCTGCCAGGCTTGAGTCATCATGAATTGGTTAGATGAAAAATTAGAGAGAGATGACAAAAGTGCACTTTCATCTGTGCTCACCAAGACAGACGTCTCTCATAGGCCATCACATGCCGTCAACCCCATCCTTTTCCCAGCATTACTTATTTTGTTTCCATCCAGTATGTAGGGAACATTTTAAATACACACTATAAATGAGTGTGATTAATGAAAATTTCATATAGACTTTACCATGAGGTTTGAAATATTGATTTAGAAGTTGTGAATAAAAATTTCCCCAACTTGGCTGTGTGGACTTTAAAGCCCTCAAGGAAATAAACACATTGTTTCCATCTTCATTCCCCACCCCCCACCCCCTACTGGAAGCAAAGAGGAACTTGGCTAAAACAAGAAAAGGTTTTTAAGGAAATTGAGTCCCCAAACTTATTTGTTGTATATGTTTCTTTGGACATAGTTTTAAATACTACAATATACTTTAATAACTTAAAAAAAAAAGAAAAAAGAAAAAAAAAGACTGTGTGGGCATGTGTGTATGTGCATGCAGGTACTGCAAAGGCCAGCAGAGGGCACTATATCCTCTGAATCTAGAGTTAAAAGGGGTTCTTAGCTCCTTGACAGAAGTGCTGGGAACCAAATTCAGGTCTCTGAAGAGCATCAAGGGCCCTTAGCTGTTGTGTGGTCTCCCCAGCCTCAACAAAGCCTCCTAAATCATCTCCAATCTGTTTGTTAAACAAAGGCATTGTGGAAGAGGAAATGGAAACAGGTTCAGTGATTTTGCAAGGACCACGAACTAAAAGAAGCAAGCTACACCTCTGAAGATACTGAATGGACATAGGTTGTGTTACTTAAGTTGCAAATTAAAAGACTTAGGTAGTATTTTTCATATAGAGGGACAGACAGCCCTTAAGTCAAGTGTGCTTTGGTTGAGCACCATGACTAATTCATCACCTCTTCCAAAGGATCATATTACATAAGTGTCCAACACGAGTATCTTTTTAAATATCCATGTCTCATATTGCATATAATTTTTATTCCAGAAAACCATGGCATAGTAGCTAGCAGAAGCCAATCAAGTTTTCTCTGTTTTCATAGGATATATGCTTCTGGATGCCTTCATTGAATTTCACTCTGCCTTCAAATTCTTTGCCCCCCTAGTGGATGATCTCAGTGTCCATTTCCATTTAAGAGTTTGCTGTGAAAATTGTTATCCAGTAGACTTAGTCGCTTTCTAGGATAGCACGATCTCAGGGATAAAAGCAAATGCTCATGACTGTTGCTGTTTTTTATAGTTTCTAATTTCTAATGAGCACATAGAGCTTAAGAGAGGAAAATTAATGCAGAAAAATAGAGGAAACATTTTGTATGCATAGGGAATTGTTAGGGAATATTCTAACACGCTGTGAACCCCGAGTTTGCATTTGTGTTAATTAAATAAAATTAACCTTGTGTCAGGAGTCTTTGTTAGCAAAACAAAAACAAAAACAAAACAAAAAAACAACTAGTTGACAGAAAATAATCGTAGAGCTTCGGAGGGCATCTGGGAGAGATAGAAAGTCTCAGGAAATAGTAGGGTGGGGTTTTGAGGAATGCAGGTTTTTCTGGTTTGGCAGAGAGGAAATCTTCCATGGATGCCAGCAAGGAGAGAGGGATAGCTAGCTGCTACTCAGACTCTCTGAGTTCACAGGTTTTCACCCCAGTCTTTGAATCTCAAGTCTTATTCATGATTAGAAAAGTAGAGATTCAGTTATAGCTATACCTTTAGCGACAGTGACATGGCCAGTGCCTGCAGGAACAGAATTCTCACCAGACTGTGGCCTGAGTGGCCAGGCTTCTGCTAGAAGCCAATTGGTAACTGCAGAGCTGCAATTGTTGGCTGAGATAGCAGTAGATTAAGGCACAGCCACTGGGCCAAAGATAAAACAACAGGGAATATGGTAGATAAAATTTTGTCCAAAGTTGGCATTAAAATCTGAGACTGCTCATCTTCAAATGAGAGGCAATAATGAAGTGGTAAGGAGCAGAGTCCCAAAGCAAACTATGTGGATAAGTATCAAGAGACTGGAACAATACAAGCTAGGCCTATAAAAGCTGGACATTGGGTGGTTCATCTAGTTTAAGTATTTTTTTTTCTATGACTTTGTTATAAACTACCCAAAGATTGCTGACAATGATGTCAATAGAAATATATCGTATGGTAGTTTTTACTAAAATGTTGAGATTTGTCTTTAATTGCTACTAATGGGACCATAAGATATTTTCCAATTTCCTTACCCAAAATGTGTTTTCTCATTAGACAGACATTTGTCATAATACAGAGCATATGTCCATACAAAATGGAATTTCTGGACAGTTGATGCTGAAATAATTATCTTTAATTGGTGTATTTTACACATTGTTAATAAATGAGGAATAACAATGTCATTACAGTAAACACCATTCTTAATAAGCAAATAACTGTGGAAGTGTTCCCATGTGCATTTATTTAATTGTTTGGTTCACAAGATTCTTAATTATCACTTATCATATTCTAGAATTATAGAAACATTGACATGCAATAGATAAGGCAAAAATTAAAATTTGACTACAGATTTATAATTATTTTAGCAGCTTTTTGCTTAATTTAGGGTAGTAAAAATATGGCTGATGATTTTTCCCCAATTCTAATTAATCCTTCTTGAAATCTACTTTTTTTGTCAAAATACCTTGCAAAATAAAGTTATATCTGTTTAATATAACAACAACAACATTAAGAACAAAAAATGTGCCAGTTTACAGATGCCATGTAGTAACTTTCATTCAAGTTCTCGAGTTTCTCACGACTTTAACTCTGTAGTCTCTCTTTACCAAAAAATTCACTTTCTTAAGAACATTAGAATGTAATCTGTCTTGCTCAAAGCCTTCAGCTACATTCCTTTCTTGTACTGAGAGAAGTTCCTTCAGTCTGTTGTTGGTCACTGCTGATGCCGAAGTATCTTGACTTTTTCTAATCTGACTCTTTCTGATTTTCTCCAACACTTCAGCCAGTTCCTGGCCCTTCACTTCTGCTCCTGGGAATACTCTATCCACTTCCCTGAAAGGAAAGTAAGCATTATTTTCCTGTTTAATTATTGGCTCATCAAAATAGCTTCCCGATTTTCTCTCCTCACAAGCTGCCATGTACTGAACTTGCTATTCATATGTGAGCTGCCTGTAGGTGCTGGGAATTGCACCCAGGGCCTCTGCTAGAGCAACAAGCATTCTTAACCACTGAGCCACCTGTCCAGTCTCCCTACCATTTATATGTGACCATCTTCCCCCTTCCTTTTAAAAATGCTTTATTGATAATGTAATTTGTCATCATTTTCATGTTATGTTAAACTGAATTGGATAGCTGTTTTGTCCTTAAGCAGAATAAGGGCATAACTGACAAGGATTATAAGTGTCATTATTTAAATCATCCAGTCTTAAACATTAGGTCTTACATAGTAGTTTTCTTAATATATGTAGAAACATGAAATTATAGGTTAGTGTGTTCTGTGCTTTCTTCTGTACTTTATAAGTATATAATCATTACAAAATGATAAGAAGGATAACATTCAGGTAAGGACTCAATAAATTTGTGCATTAAAAATATTAAAAATAACATATGAGGCTCTTATTGCTTCCATGTTTGTTAGCACAATATGGGCTGCTAAAACAGACTCTTTTAATTTTTTGTGTATTATTACTTTATTAAAGCTAAAACATATTTGTGAGTCCCTGAAAATATCACAGGTCCTTGATCTTCCTCATGCCCAATGGGGCCAGTCCATGGTTGAAATGATTCCGTATCATTGCAGAGGTGAATGATATGTCGTACTTTGGACAAGACTCCAGACCTGCCCTGGCTGGTGTACAATGTCTCCCTTCTTTTGTCAGCTGCTTCAAGCCCTCAGGAAGGTGCCGTTCAAGACTCCTGATGGAAGTGAAATTATATTTGACGCTAATGGAGATTTGGTGACAAAATTTGACATTCTCCAAGGGTAGAAGACCCCTGAGGGTGTATTTCACTTGGTCCATGTAGGCATGATAGACCCTCAAGTCTCTTTGGGGAACAAAATGATGTTCCATTTGATAGAGAATCTTCATGTGAGTTGCCTGAATGCAGAGATGACTCTTATCTGAGTGTGTTAAAATCACAGGGAAAATCCAAGTCCAGGATTCTTCATCTCCATTTGTGCATGAAGTAGATGTAGCCCTAGACTGGATAGCTGAGGAGCCCCCATGGTACTGAACTGGGCCTTCTGGACAGGCGAGACAACTGTTTGGCTGGAACTGCTTAGTGGCCCCTCAGGCAGTGGGATCAGAACCTGTCCCTAGTGCATGAGCCGGCTTTTTGGAGCCTAGTGCCTATGGTGGGACACTTTGCGCAGCCTTGGTGCAGGAAGGAGGGGCTTGGATCTGCCTCAACTGAATGTAACAGGCTCTGCTGACCTCCCATGGGAGACCTTGCCTTGGAGGAGGTGGGAATGGGGGGTGTTTTGGGGGAAAGGCTGAGGGGCGGAGGAGGGAGAAGAGGGAGATCTGTGGTTGGTATGTAAAATGAATAGAAAAATCTCTTAATAAAAAAAGTTATTTATAAAAAAAAAAGAGTGAAATTACAGGTGGGCCACACTGTGCACTCATCATATACAAGTGTTCTGGAGATCCAAAGTCTGGTTCTTGTACTTGCATACAAAATACTTTAACTACTGAGCCATCTCCTGATCCCAGCTTTTATATTTTCATTTTTGCTCGTGAATCAAGACCATCCAGAGAAAGATCTCTTATGAGGTAAACAGCATAGCCAGTTCTACCTGACTGGCCCAATCTAGGGCGACGTAAAACAGACTCAATATCGAATATTTGAAATTAAACTATATATTATAGTACATCTTTATTTTTTGCTCATATAAGATTCCACTGTAGCATTACTCATAATTTGGGGTGGAACTAAAAGGAAGAGGTCTTATCTTCAGATAGTTAAGCAGTGACCCATGAATAAAATGTCATTTTGGACACAGGGCTGCTCAAGTTTACTTGGACATTGATGAGGATTATAGGAGAAGGAAGAGAATGGAACAGGAAAATGTGAAGGTGTTTCTTGTAGGGTGAGCTTCATAGTGTTACAGAGAAATTCTGTTCAAGTTCCCTCACTTCAGACTCAGTCATATGACTGTACCTCTTCATAACACTGGGAAATGCAATTTCTTGCTGCACATTTACCTCTAGGAAAACATAAATCTGTACACGTAAGCTATAAGGAACCCAGCTTTTTGACAACTCTGTCTGTGGCATTCATCTCACAAGCACATAAAAATATTTGCTATTCAAATACCTGCAAATAATAAGCTATTTCAAAATTCAGATGTTTTTAAAATGATGCTGGAGATGCAAATACATTAACTGTGTTATCAGATTCACATTAAGCTCAGACTTTCTTCTGCTTTGTTACAAGAAACCTTGAGATCACTATTCAGTGTTTTGTTTTGGCTGTTTCGCCAACTCTACAGGGATGTAGACCTTTGGTTTATGGAATATTTTGTTTAAAACAGGATAGAAAAGTTCTCTGGATTTTTTGCTAAAATAGATTTATTTTTAAAGGTGTTTGGTTACTGAAGGGCACAGAATGCATAAAATCCCTCTAGAATTTAGATTACCTTTTGTTAAGGATCAACTCCAAAGCTCTGTAAACAGTGAATTCTTTTCTGTACTCAGTAGGGTCTCATTCCTCAGCCCCTTGGGAAATCACTTTCTTGCCCTTCCTTGGCTTCTTAAGTTATGGCAAAGTTAAAATTGGGGGAAAATACTTGAAAATAGGAATGGAACTAACTCATAAGACATAATTCGTCTTTTTAGAAGTGATTTGATGTTCTTGGCAAAGAGTGAGATAACTTTTCTTTTTAAGGCTTTTGAGTAATGAAAAGCCTGACAATTCATTGGCCTCAAAGGATGATGGGAATATCTTCCATGATATGCAACTGTGTTCACAAACAAGTAAACTGATGGGCAAGCTTAGGGACCACAGGACTATAATTATGTGTACATTGTTTAAATCTTCTAAATAAGTGAGGTTCACAAATTCTAGATTGAGAATTTCTAAAAGGGAATAGAGATTCATCTGAGGAACATTGAGATTGAGAGTAGCTGTGTGCAGTCTGTCCATAGTCAGGACACTGACTATCAGAGGATGTTTTGAGATACCACCACACATATTTTTATAAAGTTAGAGTACGGCCTATAATAGGCTCCAGTTCTAAAAGTCTCATTATATTCAGAGAGGGATCATAATATCCTTACTGCCCATGTCTAAAATGTACCAAGTCAGTTTACATGCATGGTCCAATAGCATCAGGTACATTGGTCAACACCTGGATCTACAAAAACACAATTACTTTGACAAATTAAGTTTTTTTTTTCACTCCTATTTTCTAATCTGGACAGAAAAAAGAGCAGTGGCATTCTTTATAGCAGTTGTTCTCACCCTAGTGATTGCAACCCCTTAGGGGTCATCAACCCTTTCACAGGGATTGCCTAAGACTATTGGAAAGCATAGACATTCACATTATAATTCATAACTGCATCAAAATTACAGTTATGAAGTAGCAACATCAAAAAAACTATGATTGGAAGTCACCATAACATGAGGAACTGTATTAAGGTGTTTGAGCATTAGGAAGGTTAAGAACCACTGATTCACAGGCTAATGTGTGGACAAAATGAATCAGAATGCCACCTGTTTCACAATGCAAGCTCTGTGGATGTTTAAAGGACGCTAGCAACTTTGTTCCAGCCGATTCCCTGCAAGGGATTTAGTGTCCCCCTCCATGACTGGATGTCTTGCCTTTGTCTTTCATTTACAGGTACTAGATCCTAGCAGGACTGATGGGGACAATGAGACAATCACACAATTCTGTCCTTGCTATTATTATTACTTTACATGCAACTCCTCTTTTCATGAAGTATCAGAAATAAGGGGTTCTAAGTTGCAATTGTCTTATCTTTGAAAGAGAAGCTTAAACTAATGAAGTGAACTTTGCCAAGCACACTGGCTGAGGGCAGTCAGATTTGTTGAGCTAGAAGACTGTGCAATTTCTCAGTGTAAACCACAGGAAAATGAAGAAAGAAAATTTCCCTACTCTTTGGATCATTACTGTCCATATACCAAATTTAACATATAAAGTTCTATCTCCCCTCCTTTTTTCCTACATAATTGGGCTTTAAACATTGTTTCCTGTAATTTGCAAATTTAGATAGCCCTCTGACTATGCTGCATTATCTAATAAAGATAAAAGTATGGGTTAGATGAGGAGTAGAAAGGTATTCAACAGTCTTTAATAATCTATTTCATAAACCTCGAAGAGGCTCTTTCAGTCTGTTCAAAACATAACTTCGCATGAGTTTTATTTTCTGTTTCCCAGAACATCTCCAAAGGAGCCACAGTCCTGTGCATGCCCTCAGTTAACATTTCTATAAAAGAATGTGTCTGTGACATTTCTCAGAGGCATGACTCTGAGAACAATTAGGAACTGGGTAGACCATTTGTAGAATGCCTGCTATGCCTTGTGGGTAAATCTTACTCTAATCCATCCTCTGAGCCTAAGCACTAATGTGTTGTATCTCATGATGGCAACATAACTGCTATCTAAACAGGGCCTCACATTGAGTCTCTGTCTGTACCAATGCAAGAATGGAACTGGCATTCAAGCATCCTGGAACTCAAAATTAGAAACTGTCCATTCAATTGTGATAGGGTAATACAAAAAACTGAATATGCTCTGGGAAAGAGTCACAGCCATTGGTGGTATGACACGCTATATATAACTCCATGCTTTTCTGCATAATCCCTCTGCCCGCCTTCCCAAGGGGACAGTTTTAGGTACCCTGTACTGTGCCAGAACAACTTGCCAAATAGTCACAGTTACTTTCTCCTGTCAGAATTAGAACCAAAAGGCAGATTAGGGGCATTTGAGCATAGATTCTTAAGAACCCTGGCATATTTCATCTTGCAGAAAAGAAAAATTAGGAAATTGCCTACACGGAGAAAAAGATGAACAAAGAAAACACATCATAAGATGCAAATGACTATTCAAGCAAAGCACTCCTGTTTCCCTTCTTGAACGTCAGCTTTTACTGACTGACGGTCCTTTAAGGCAAGCTACCGTCATTCTGCAGAGTTCAGCTGCACCCTTCCCTTTCAAAAGACTTTCTCAGCTGTGCTCATTGATGGCTTACACTCCAGCAGAGAGGGGCTACCGCCTGTTCAAGGAGGAGAAGCCAGACGCCTGTAATTAACCCATCTATGCTCTCTAAGGAAGCCTAATAAATTTACTGGTTCTCCAGCGTGACCTTTGGAAGAATTGTGACTAGATTTGTTGTTGGGACCTATGGGAAGGGATTTTAGTAACCCAGCTACATATCTTCCCTTGGGAGTCCCGTTGTATGTGTCTTAAAATTCATGTTTCCCTTCATCTTAAACTGTCTATAGTTGGCTCTTGTGTGCAAGCAAGAATCCCAAAATAACACAGGGGTTCTTTTTCTTTTTTTTTCCTTTCATCTTTTTAAAGAACAGAAGCTATTAGAAAAAAAAGCAAAATAAAATAATAAGAGTGGGGTGTGGGTAAAAATTATCAATATCTATAAAGGAATAGACCAGTCCCAAGAAGACAAAGAGAAAGTGAAAACCAACCCATGAACTAGTGTATAGAACTCTACTCTCCTGTTCCAACTCAGCCAAGAGAATGTTTAAAAAATACTTTAGACATTTTTCTTAAGGTCATGTTAAAGAGAACAGTTTTCACCAAGGCGAAGAAATGAGAAGTTTTCAGACACAAAATGATGAAAACAGAAGAGCTTTGTTCACACATACTTTTGTCTATGTATTTGACTCAGTCTGCCAATCTAATTGGTTATGTAAACCACAATAGCATGCATATCCAATTAGCAATCTCCAAGTGATTATTATGTTTAGTCTCCACGCACAGTGTGTCACAAAATATGAAGATGCTCATATGAAGAAATACCTCCAGGTTAAGAAAGCAGAAACAAACTTTCTTTCAAATCTAGCTGATGAGGGTTCATTTTGTGTATTTTCTTCCCAGTTCCTGATGACTGCAAAAACTGAATAATAGTGTCATCTTCCTTTCGGTTATATGAGAGAATTCACAATAGAATTCTTCAAAGTAATCTAAATTCCTCTACCAAGAGTGTCTATATTAATAAGTAAAAATATGAATCTTAATGAGTTGTATCTGTTTCTCTTAATGAAGTTTAGCATTTTAAAATGTCACTTGTCTGACAAGAGAAGACTGTTTCATATCCGAGGGCACAGATAATCACATCCAATTGTATTAAAACACACAGCTAATTAGATGTCTAATTGCTATAGTATCTATTTCTTTCTTCTCTCTGAAGTCTTCGGCACACCCACCACCCCACCACCTTACATTGTGAACTTCAAGTATGGAAAGGAAGAAGCTTACATTTGCTGGTGGAATTACTTGGAATCACAGATGTACATTGAAGCTGGACCCATGTGAGTTCAAGATTTTACACATAATTCAATTTTTTTATTCAAGTGTAAGGCACACATTTGACTGAATAGATTTTTATAAATTGCATAATAATATCACAGTGTGAATACCCCCTCTAAAACTCATGTGAACTTTAACTGATAATGTAGCAGTCTTGCGAGATCAGGCTATTTGGAGATACCAGGTCAGGAGGGCTCTGTACTGAAGATAGATTACAGTTATTATTACCAGGGTGGGACAGCTGTCAAGTGTAGATATTACAAACAAGTTCAGCATCTGGGACTTTCACTTAATCTTATCCTTTCTCCTTCATATGGTCTCTCATTGAGAGACCCTCTGCCTTGTTTGGTTGTTGTAAAAAGTTCTGAGCAGATATCTGTACCTTGACATTGGACTGTTTAGAACAGTGAGAAATATTTATTTATCAAAAGACAATCTACGGTTACTTGTTTTAGTACCAGAAACTAGACTATGACATCATGTAACCACAGTGTAGACAGACAACTGCTTCTGAACCCCTCAGTTTGTCCATTTTTGAGAACAGTTTACCCAACTGCTTAGAGTTGACTAGTATTCTGGCAAAACTTCATATATTGTTTTAACTTGTGTAGATTTTAGGAAAACCAACTCCATAGTACCTTCTTTCTTATGTCTGGATTTTGTCCAATCAGTGTCATGTGCATCCTCCATGCTTTTGTGTCTGTTAGTAACTCGATCATTTTCATTACAGCATAGTAACCTATCACATGAATATTCTACATTTTATCCATCTACATCTTTTTTTCTTGTTTTAATCCCTATGACTGAACAATAACATTCATATTTCCCATGACTCAGAACATCACATTTCAGCACTATCTAGAACTTGAATTTTCTGAGTGGCTAAAATATTGAGCACTAATCACCTTGTAGGATTTTTGATACAGATAGATATCTCAGTGATCTGGACTATCCTATCAACCACCTCCCTCTGAATGTTTCATCAAAGTATTTCTAAAACAAATCAAGAAAAATATCTTTGGGCAAACAAAAGTATTTTAATATGAAAATTGTACTGAAAAATTTTGCCTCACATTCTGACATTAAACATTTTATCTGTCTTGACTCCGTGTATTTTGCTTTGTTTCCTAAGCAGCACGATCTCCCTGCTCTGTACTCAGTCTCATGCACTGCTCTCCTGGTCGGTGGTCATTAATATCACTGATGACCCAGCCCTTGAAACTACTGCCAACTCTAATGTGTGAGATGATTGGCTAAAATTGGAGTACTCTGTCATATTGCTTCTTTATCAGTTCTACCCACAGATGATGATATTGCACTTGCAACCACAAGCAGAGAACTTTCACAGAGAAATTACAATGCCTA
The DNA here is from genome assembly GCF_949786415.1 of Peromyscus eremicus. NCBI lineage: Eukaryota > Metazoa > Chordata > Mammalia > Rodentia > Cricetidae > Peromyscus > Peromyscus eremicus. The sequence goes on along the minus strand of NC_081424.1, from coordinate 21,443,453 downwards.
AACAAAAGACATAGCAAGAAGAGGAAAACCTGGATTACAAAATTATTTTTACGGCATCAGTTTATTTCTTCAATAAAAAAAATGTAGTCCAAGACTGTGGGAAAACTCCATCACCCTCAGGTAAGCAAAACATAACTCACAAAGAGGGTCTTTTATTTCCTGAGTCCCTTTAGGGGTCGTGATATGTTGTTTTCATTTATGATTCACATTTTCTAGGTGAAATTAGCCTTCTGAGGAGTTTACCTTTAGAAATTACCTGGAAGGCCAGTGAAGTACCAGAAAGGGTTGTAGCTTCCAAGTCCAGTCTTCAGTTCCTGGAAAAGAGTGGCTATGGCTTCTTCTTGGAGTTTACTGTTGGTGTGCACTGGTGATCATGAGCTCTTCTCGCTGGTTGTCATTCTGTACAATTAAGCAAGTGCAGACAAATATCACATTCATCATGGGTGTAGGGTGTATCATTTCAATACATTACAAACCTGGCTGTGTCCTCTTCCCACAGGTGAACTCTACTTAATGCATCATCAGTGATTCAACTTCTGTTTTGTTTAAGGTGTCTATCAGTATCATAAATACACCAAATTTTCCCCTACTGATTCTTCTTGAGGAAGAGCATCAGGTTTTGACTTCAAAATTCTATCTTTAGTTTTCCTTTTTCTTGTGACTTTTAAGCAATATTATTATTAGTCTCCCAAATGTTATATTTAATATTTATAAAATTTCAAAGTTGTGTAGGCTATCCTGTGACTTTTGTAAACAAACACATAACTTCAAAATCTTTCTTTGTAACAATCTCATTTAATGGTTATTAGAAGAAATCACATATGATTGAATGAGCTTTTACTCACAAAGAAGTTTCCCATCTGTATTTAGAGATAAAACTATTTCCATAGATCATTCTTAGCAAGAACCACTTTGTTTTGAGAATATATTGTACTGATGCATCATTCCTGATGTTAGCATGGGATACAGTTAGAAGAGAAATATTTAGTCTAATTGATTAAATTAATCTATATGTTTGGCATTGGCAACAGAACATTTGAAATGTCTTGAAGTAAACAGAGAATGAGTTGAGAATCAGGGGTGAAATCTAGGTGAAATGGCAGAAGAGTGCATCTCAGGCTTATCAATGTTCATAGGAAGCAATAGAATCTAGAGATAACATGTATTCTCAGTGAACTATGTGTATTGGTCAACATTTATAATCACTGTTTCAGATGCCACCTTGTTAGGTCTCAAAGAAACCAAGGACAATTAGCTAACTGAGGTCCCTATTTAATGTATCAGAGTGGACTCTGACTCCCAGGTTCTCCCAGCATCTCTCAGCATCTCAAGTACCTGTAACAGAGTCATCCTGACTGGCATAGCTTGCCCCTTACCCTAAATCTCACCCGCTCCTGAGCCTCGCTTCTCTCCCCTGAGCTTCACTGATTCCTATATAGCCCAGCCATTTTGTCTACCCATCCTCTTGATTCTCACACGCTCTCTTGATCCCTTTGTTCCTCTTCCTTCCTCTCTTACCTCTCATTGCCTGATTCACTCTGGACTTTTTGTAATGCCTTTGGCTGTTTTCTCCCTCATATCTGCAATAAAAAACTTTCTCCTCCACCATATTTAGGAGCAGTCATGTCCTCATTTTTCATTCAATCCCCTGATACTCATTACCCAGCTCCTAGGACTTGCAGAGTCCAATAACACATTATGATGGGAACATAAAGCTTTAGTTTGGTTTCATTCTTAGAATACCCAGAATGGAATCTTATTCAATGTATTTGCTTAGAATTTTAGTATCTTTGGGGTTATAGGATTTTTAATTTATAGATAAAATAATTGCTAGAAAAATCATTGAACAAGAAAATTGTCTTTATTTTCCACATATAAGAATTGTGGTGAAACAATAAATTGTTGGCGAGATATAGGTACTATGAGAACAAAACAAATCAACAACAACAATTGGTTTACTGTTGGTGTGCACTGGTGATCATGAGCTCTTCTCGCTGGTTGTCATTCTGTACAATTAAGCAACACCAATCTGGACTAGCTACATTCCTGAGACACAGTAATTTTGCAGAAATTGTCTGTTCCTAGATTCATTTGCTGGTGATTAAAGACAGACTCTCTATCTCAAGGATCTCCTTCTCATTGCATAGTTAAGAATAGTGAAGCCATGAGAGCTGAGATGCATTAATACCTGATGCATTTACCCCAGCTGTGGCTAGTTATATTTTATGTGCAACTCTAATCCTGTGGGAGCCCTCAGAGGTTTCCTAGTGAGAGCTGAGCTTGCTTTACCCAGCAGGACTGCATAAGAGGATGATTGGACCACGAGCCTGGGTACCAGGTGTTTGGAAGGGTCTACACTTGGCTGTATCTAGCAAGGGGGAGGTCTTTTGCCTAGACCCTTGGTATTGTTATAAAAAGCCCTTTTGAACAAGTTCTAGGCCACTGAGTATTGACTCGGGTCCTCCTGAAGCTATTCTGTGTTTCTGTGTTTCTTCTTGTCTGCTAGGTCTCTCTTTCAACTTAATATCTCTTATCCTTCTCTCCTCAAAAGTACCCAGGGAAAAATGGGGCAGGTCCCCCACATAATCACAAGATTTTTTCATTCATGGTGGTAAAGACCAATATTGGTTCTAAACAGATTTTAGTACAACTCTGTTAGCTTCTGAAATATATCTCAATTCTTGGATATCTCCATCTTACTTATATAATCTTATTGTTGTAGTGTTTTTCTTTTTTTTTTCTGAAATAGCATCTCATCTTGTAGCTGAGGTTGATCTATAACTCACTATGTAGTCTAGGTTGGCCTCAACTATATGTTGATCCTCCTCTCTCAGACTCTTGAATGCTGACATTATAGGCATGCACCACCACATCTGCCTCTTCCTTGTATATCCTTGTAACTTCAAGAAGCCAATACAATAAATGTAGCCAAATTTCATTTATAAATAATTGAGGTTGTTTCCATTTGAGGACATACTTTTGTGCTGAGAGGCAAGGCCTAGCAAGGTAGTTACTGTACCACACATTTGAGAAATAAGAAGTCTAAGGTTTGATGAGGTTATATGACTCACTTACAGACTTTGGATTAAAACATGGGAGAAAGAGCAGGGACTCTTTTCTGTGGTCTGTTGGGCATTAATATTGGTTGTCATCTTTTAAGCCTCTAGTACTGTGTTTAGTACTGCTATTGCTTTACATTATTGTTGTTATTATAGGAAAATTATTATTAAATTATGGATCCCTTGTAATGTACCAGAAACAGTGTTTGATATACTTTGTTTTAATTATTGCAAAAAAAAATCACAAGGTAATGGCTGCACAAGATGCTAAGAATAATAGTTGAGGGCTCAACCCTCAATAAGACCTGTATACCATACTGTCTAAGGTTCAGGGACTACTTCAGAAGAGGGGGCAGAAATAATGCAAGAGTTAGAGGATAGGAAGAAGGGCTGGGAACTGTCATTTTCTAGGCACGGCAAGGTCATTGCAGACATGAACTCACAGTAGCTAGAGTGGTTGGCTCTGAGCTATTTGCTACTAGTGGATTCTGGGAGAGGGGAGTCCTTGTCTTCAGCTGTGTATCCACTGGGACACCCACTGACTCCAAAGGATAATTCTAATCCCCTTGCCACCAGCAGTCCTGGTTAAATTTGGTGGGCCACAAAACAAAAAGTCATGAATGTGGGAAACAGATTTGTAGGATGGAAAGGGGAACTAGCAGAGACAGGAAGGGGATGAAAGAGTGGGAGGCATAATTAGAATGCCTTACATGCACAGGGGAAATTGTCACAGAAACAAATTAATAATTAAAAACTCATGAGGTAAGATGGTATTAGATGTTTCTCTTTCTATTTTAGATTATGTGCCATATGCTTTTGGTAGGTAAATGAAAATATTTAAAATTTGTACTTCTAATTAAAATTGCTTATTTTTATAGTTTCCTCCACAGCTTTATGTTTTAGAAAAATACCACATTGTGACAATTTTTTCAGATACGATATTGAACATTTTAGCAAACATACACCTAGCTTATTAGACATTCTTTCCAGTTATTTTGGGATCCTCAAGAACAAAACTGTATTAATGATGTGGCTTTTATATCCCCTTTTCCCAAAGGTAATGAAAGCAGTAATCCATCATCGACTCTCATTTGCTGCCCTCAGTAACTTAATTTCCCACTCCAACTTAGAATGGTTTAATTTCTTTCTCCATTGATCCTTTGTTCTTAAGGAAAATGGATTTTGCATCACTGGGAGATAGTTTTGTGTATTTCAATAGCTGCTTATTAGCTATTTACAATTTTTCTCTCATTTTGAACTCAAAGTATGTTCACATATATCTTGTGTGTTTTTTAAATAGAACTCATTATTTTTATTACATTTTTTCTCCCTTTTCCTTGCTAAGCACAAACGTCCAGAAATACGCACCAGCACAAAACAGATACAGGAAATGTGATATTTGCTTTGCGTCCTCTTGAAAGAAGCCATTTTCCCTTTAAATTAAAGTAGCTTTTGTTCTTACCAGTGCAGATGCTCAATTCTCCAACATGACTTTACTTATCTTCAAGGTTGGTCATTCCAAAATTATAAGGTTTATTTTGGTACTAAGTAGTTTGCGATTTTGATTTCTAGATTACTGTATGTCAAATTTAATCATAATACTGTCAGCTAGTCGAACGGCTCAAATACATTTTTCTGCTTCACTGGTTTTTTCCCTCCATTCCAGTTTAAGCCATCATTCCCTGTGGGGGATTTGACAGACAAATTCCCACAGCATTGGACAGAGTCATCATTCTCGTATCTGTTTTAAGATGTGGTTTTAAACTGATATAAAGATGATTTCAGTTTCTTATATTTTTGTGTTTCTGTCTTTATTGTTTTAACTATACAGAACTATTTAGGAAATAATTGAGAAATTAATTGATAATGTTAAAATCCTCCTCTGACATGTGGATGTAGAGAAAGTGATTTGGAAAACAAATCAAGGGAAATTTAGTTTTTAAGTAAATGGTATTTGCTTTTGCTTTTTTAAAAATAAGGACTATTGAGAGGAGCACAATCATATATTTGTTTTAATTATACATATCTAATTAAATATTGACAAGTAATTCTGGCTACTGAATTACGAAGAAAATCTTTCCAACACAGACGGCATCCATTAGATTTTTCTCTCTTGTAGTTTCTTTGAAATGGAAGGGAGGGAAGTTCTCAATTATTCACTTTTTTTGAATATGTGTTTGTATGTACTTGGTACATGTGGGCAGTTGCATCAGAATATACTGAAGAAGCCAGAACAGGCCTGGAACCTCCATTTTTCTGGGCTCATTCAGTACACTCAGACACTCAGTGTGTGTGGATGCTTATCCAACTCCATATTCATGCTAGGAGGAATGTCGAGAGCCATACAGAGTAAGTGATTTGGGAGACTGAGTAGCTGCTGAGGCTGGAGTCTTTTGGCCTTGCAGCTTATATCTCCTGGTGAAAAACTCATGCTAGAGACCATATAATTATTATGGTCCTGAGAAATATTCTGGAATATGCTGACCTGTTCAGCTTCTCTGAACTCCTGGCAATTGTCTTTAGCCTGTGTGTTAGTTTTATGACATTCTCAGTGCTTTCTAATAGATTCCATGTTGTTTTAGGTTGTTTCCAATTAGAACTCTGACAAGCAATGCTCTCACCCTGCTCCCTACCTCTGTAAATACCTTCTGAATGTCTCTTGTTCCTTCCTTGTATTGGTTTGCTTACATTATTTCAGCCTGTTTCTCTATTTTAATTGCCTGCACCAGATGTTCTAATCAAACAGCCTGTTGTGTTTTGTTTTTAAATTCTTTCTCATAGCTGAAGGAACTTGGTTCAATCCAGAACTCAAGAGATACCCAACAAAGAGCAAATGGTTTTGGATTAGGTAAGAGTGATATTGTAAATTAGACGCATCCAAGGGTATATGAGTGAAAGTCATATATATAAATTATAGTTCCTTCCCCTGAATGGAAAGCATTGAACTTCATTTCCTCTTCTTATACCTTTTTTCACTTGCTGAAATGTATGTAGGACAATGAGTCCATATGTAAAAGTATGTGAGTCTAGCATCCTAAGGTCAGCAGATTGGGTTTAGTGTAGGTCAGGGCCTTTGAAAATTAGAACAGAGTTATTGTATTTCTTTAGTTATGAGGTGATGGGAGCATTCCTTTGAGTTAGAAGGACACAATACAAATGGTATGCTACTTCAGCAAAATCTTAATCATGACCAGCCATCTCTGGCAGGTTTTACAGAGATATTTCAGTGGTTACTCTTTATTGTCAATGAGAGTAGTTTTAGAATTCCCTAGGACACATACTTATGGGCATGTCTGTGAGGGTGTTTACATAGAGAAATAACTAAGGACCTGTTCTGAACATAGACAACATAGGCTCACGATCTTGCAACTCATACTGAACAAAGTAGGGGAAAAGGCCAGCACTCCTGTCTGTTTCTTGTCTTAGTTAGGGTTTCTATTGCTGTGAAGAGACACTATGACTACAGCAACTCAAATAAAGTAAAACATTTAATTGGGGTAGCTTACAGTTCAGAGGTTTAGTCCACTATCATTATGGCAGGACATGGAGGTATGCAGGCAGACATGGTGCTGGAGAAGGAGCTGAGAGTTCTACATCTTGATCCACAGGCAACAGAAAGTGAACCGTCCTCCATGCTGGGCATAGCTTGAGCATAGGAAGCCTCAAAGCCCACCCCCACAATGGCACACTTACTACAATAAGGCCGCACCAACTCTAACAAAGCCACACCTACTAGTGCTACTCCCTTTGGGGGCCATTTTCTTTCAAACATTCACACTTTCTGATCCCCTGAGATGTAAGCAAACACCTGCTGTACTCTCTCTCTCTCCCTGATTAATGTAGACAGATTTTTCTTTGGGCTGCTAGCTCACAAAAAACTGCATGGAGACTTATCTTAAATTGTGAAAGCTCAGTCTATAGCTTAGGCTTGTCACACTACCTCTTTCACTTAAAGTAACCCATTTACATGGATCTACAATTTTGCCTCATGGCTTTTTACCTCTCTTCCACCTTGCACCTCCTGTTTCCTTTTTGTGTTCTTTAACATCTCTCTCCACCTAGATTCATCTCCTCTTCTCTCTTTGTCTGGAAGTCCCACCTAACCTTCCTGCCTAGCTATTGTCCATTCAACTCTTTATTAAACCAATCAGAAGGTGTCTTGGCAAAGACACTTCTTGACTGTGTACAAAGAGATGATTCCACAACACGTGAACATACCATGCCTTTCCTGCCATGGTAGGATTATATGTCCTTTCTCCCTCAAGTTGGTTCTCCTCAGGTATTTTGTCACAACAACATGAAAAGCAACTAATACACATACAATTTTCCTTCATTCTGATCAAATGAGTATCTTTTGCAAGAAACTGTAGTCTCCTATATCATTCCCTAATTTCCGACCATTCCTAATTCCCCTCTATACTTTTGAATGGTGGTGAGCACACCTTTTCAGTGTGCCTTTTACATTATATTTTACTTCTATTTACCTCCATTTGCCTTGCCCTCCCCTGGGAAAACTTCACACAATTATTTTATTTTGGAAATTACACTGTTCTACATACACCGTTTGTTCTCCTTCCCTTCTTGGGTTGGCTTGGCCTTTTATCTCTAGCCCATCTCCCTGTTTTCTTTGTGCTTGGTTTTCTAATCATACAGAATATCTGAACATTCACTGCATTTGTAGTTCTTCATATGCAATTTCTTAGCCTTTTGGCTTTATTGTGTCCCTTAGTGTGTGTGTGTGTGTGTGTGTGTGTGTGTGTGTGTTATTTTGCTACTACCAATATCCACCTTTGAAACTTGGAGTAAAGTGATCCAAATGGAAGTGAGGCAGGGCCAAAAGATACAGAAAATATGGTGACATGAGAAAAGAAAGGAATGTTCTGAAGTTTGATAAAAGCCTCTCACAAACAAGGGCCCCAATACCATTGACACTTGCTGGAATGACAGCTGACATAGAGCTAGTATTCCATTCATGTATAGATATTGCATGTTAAAGTAGCAACAAGGGGCTGGAGAGATGGCTCAGCAGTTAAGGACACTGGCTGCTCTTCAAGAGGACCTGTGTTCAACTCCCAGCACCCACATAGTGGCTCACAACCATCTTTAACTCTAGTTTCCATTCTGGCCTCTCTGGGAATTGAACATACACACATGTAGGCAAAACACCCATACATATTAAATTAAATTAGTAGTGACATGTGTGTAAAGCCTGATATATATGACCTTAGATGGGGTCTCATTCCTCTAATCGATATTGCCTGAGAACCCGAAACAAAACTTGACATTGTTTGCACCGGGATGTCCTGAATTCCTGTGGGTTAGACTTTTACCTAATCAACCACAACCCTGTCCATGGCTACTTAGGAACCACCCTGTTAGATGTAGCCTCAAACCTTACTAAATCATATATATATATATATATATATATATATATATATATATATATATATATATCAGTGTCTGCACATTCCCATGAGTAGTTAAAACTATACTACCACTGACAGAAGGAGTCCCAGATTTTGTAAAGTATCAAAAATATCATAGCATGCTAATGAGCTGTAACAAACACACGTATACCACCAATGCCATTCATTGTCTCTTTCAACTAAAATTTGGCGTATTCTGTAGGCTCCATTTCCTAGGATATGGAACAGAATCACCACAAGAGCAACCTAAATGCCGGCTATAAAGAGGGGACAGTGGGTTCACTGTTACTTAAAGTTCTCTGAGCATGTCTCAAACTTGTCTCAGAATGACTAGCAGATATTTCCCCCAGGTGACACATGTCCTGTGTGGAGTTGTTGGCCAGCTTACTGGTATCAATCATCCCTAGGTTGAAGAGGTTGAGGTGCTTAATTATGAGGTATAGTGATTATTAATATAATCTAGTACCAGTGATTATTTTAATATTGTCTATATAAATTTAAATGCCTCTTGTTACCTCTATCCACATAGTGAAAATTGTTGGTATATGCAAATGTGTTCCACTGTAAAAAAATTCACTAATAACAAAAAATAATCTTATTTAAATAATATAAAAACATTTCTTGAATATTTAAAGACCATTAGCTAATGAACATTTAAAAATAAAAAGGCTCTGACACTTTTAGAAAAAAAAGTTATTTGGTGACAGTCTCTGATGAAGTTTGAATTGAGTGGAGAGGTTTAATTTTTCAAAATAATGGTGAGCATGGCTAATTCATAATAAGTTTAACAATGCTGGGCTCTAAGCTGTTAAATAATTGTAGCTGGATTGCTGATTGGCTTTACTGGATCTGAGAAGGACCTTTAATGTACTTAATATTTTGCTGGAACATAACTCAGTCTCAATGACTTTGAAAGGAACATTAATAGTTTTCTGAAAATATAACCTTGAAAATTAAATCCATTATATATTTCCAAGATTATGGATGAAACTGCTCTGTCAAATAAGTCATTACATTAGCATAATGAGGTGTGAGGGGAGGTATAAGTGGGAAACAGCAAGCAAAGGTACTTTGTACCACAATTTGTCTACATTTAACCAAAATGACCTTTAAAAGCAGAGCTGAAGGGTCAGGTTTATCATCACTTTTGCAGCCTTCAGGTAATATATTTCTATTTAGCAGAACAATTTACTGAAAATTGCTGTAGTAAGAATTATGCTTCATCCAGCTCCCTACCTGTAATACATGAGGTCTGAGGAGAAGCAACTTCCAATAACAGAGGTTTGAGGCCATTGCTTCCCTGAAGCAAAACTCTTAACGTAACAGAAGGCTATATTGCTGCACTCCCCAAATAGGTATGCATCCTGGAGCATGCATACACTGAAAAAGAGAAGATAAAGATACTAAAGGAAGCAGCATGTTGTCAGTGTTGGCTTTACTGAGGCTACCAAATGTCAACTTGCCTGGACATCCTGCTTTGAATGTATTTTTTAAGCCTGTGTAAAGACTAACATATACACAAAATCACATAAAATATTCAACTGAAGATACTGAAGTTATTGAGTAAATTTTTTTTTCATTTTTGGTATTTAAAGGAGCATTTCCCCCTGGTAGTCTGGATATTTTTTGACTTAAAAAATTTCTCTCAACTTTAAGGATAGCAAAAGGAAATAACTCCCACCAGTATCTGACAATGACAGTCATCATTAAATATTTGTCGAGTGAATACTGAATGTATGGGCATTGATTACCTTAAAGACAAAACATAGACATTGGTGTTCACAGATGATGTTAGTTAAACAAATGACAGAAAATCATTTTGGGCAATGAATTATAATCATTTTTAAGATTTTACCATTCTGTGAAACTGATATGAGGAGTATCTTCCCTTCTATGAGTTATACTCATAAAACATCAGTTTCTTTGGTTCATCAGAGACTTTTAAAAGAGGACATCATTGAAACTGGTATAGTACACTGTAATGGTGCTGATGATGGGGATACAGAAGATATGGAAAGGTGGTTCTCCTAGACCTTATTGGCAGGTTTTCCAGGTAAGAGTTAACTTATTATTATGGATGACAAGGCTGTGTTGGTCACAGGTACGTTGCACCAACATGTTCCTGAAATGAAACATCTTGAAGCACTTGAAGTACAGTAAAAATTTTACTGTGAAACGTAAAAATATAATACAAACCAGAGAACAGAAGGAAAGCCAAATATAATTGGTATATAATTCAAAGAAATTGTCACCAGACACTACCCTTCTTACTGGGTGGTATAGCTTGGAAGTCAAGGTGGTATCAGGTAAAGTAGATTTGTAATTTCACAAGCTATAGAAACACCATGGTGTGTATAGCAACAAGAAAAAATAATTATAAAAAATAAGGCATTAACATTTACAATTACATGACACAAAATGTCTTTTGTATTTTGCATACTGACATGAAACAGTGACACTCCATTGTGGGTTTGGGTTTTTTCAATTAATATAACAATGTCAGTAAAAATTATTAACTGTGTTAAAATTCATAAGTGAGTTTGTCAAAGATGTCTGAAATACCAACACTGTTTTCTCTCTTTATATTTCTATATACTTTCTTCATTAGAAGTGATAAAAGTAGAGAATAAGGGATTAAACAATGGTGACCAGTCGGCTCTTTTGCCTCTTAGACATCTTATAATCTGATGAAATAATGGGGTTATTTTATTTAAACCTGTAAATAATCTACATAAATATTTTCTCAATCCTAGATGATATATCAGTGATCTGAATCATTTTACATAGTCCTATGAAGGTTGCTTCCAGTCAGAGGATCTTAAACAGATTTTCCCAAGATCACAGGAAACAGACTTTGTGTTAGTATTAATTGTGACACAAACCACGGAAGCTCTTCCCAAGAGCCATAATGTCAAGAATAAAATGTTCTTTGAAATTTTCTTTCTGATTACTTCTTGGCAACTACAAGAGTATGACCAATGAGCACTTTCTGTTCATTAAGAGGACATAACAACAGGCAGAAAGTGAGAGTCATTATGACTTTCTTAAATAGCTTCCATTTGCACAAACATGTAATACATCCTACTAGATGGCATTGTTCGAATTGGCTGCTCCTTCATTTGAGAACAGTTGGTATTTCACTTTTATAATATTTTTTTATCTGATAATACAGAATTATGGTAAGAGAAGAAATAAATTATTTTCATGGTATTCAAATGATCTTCGAGCAAAACTAAAATTATAGTTTACTAACTCCCCCAGAGTGCAGTGGATCCAGTACTGTTCCTGCAGCATTTTGCAGAGGGTACCATTCGCTAGAAATCTAGAAACATTCATGGATGATCAATAGAAGCTCTTAAAAGAACTGAATAGCATTTTAGTTTTATTATCCTAAAGGTACAGACTTAGTAAAGATTTACTTCTTTTTCATAGTGGATGTAGCTGAAGTTTTCCTGTGCTTGCCTGGCACCAAGGTCCCACAGCCACTTATAAAATTCCTATGTCCCACCTGGTCCTGCAACTGCTCAGACACAGGTAAACACACAGAGGCTTATATTATTTATAACTGCTTGGACATTAGCTCAGGCTTATTATTGACTAGCTCTTACACTTAAATTAACCCATTTCTATAAAACTATACGTTGCCACTTGGTTTGTGGCTTACCAGTACTTTACATCTTGCTTCTCCTGGTGGTGGCTAGCAGCGTCTCCTCTGCTCTGTCTTTTTCCTTCCTCTGTCTAGTTAGAATGTCCCACCTAACTTTATTCTGCCTCATTATTGGCCAAAGAGCTTTATTTACCAACCAATCAGAGCAACACATATTCATAGCATACAGAACATCAAGTGGAGACGAGTACTGAAAAAATGCAATTTATAATTTTCAAAATGAACCTGAGAAAATCCTGTATTAGTGGTAACTAGTCTACTGGAAAGAGTTGTATGTCTAGAATCTAGAGATTATTCTACTAAGAAGTAACACAAAGCCGGGCAGTGGTGGCGCACGCCTTTAATCCCAGCACTCGGGAGGCAGAGCCAGGCGGATCTCTGTGAGTTCGAGGCCAGCCTGGGCTACCAAGTGAGTCCCAGGAAAGGCGCAAAGCTACACAGAGAAACCCTGTCTCGAAAAACCAAAAAGAACCCCCCCCACAAAAAAAGAAGTAACACAAAGATGGTTGCTTATGTTGTAATAACTTGCATTGCACCATTTTCATAACTTGTCAAATGAATATGACATAATCACCCTTTTGTATACTAATTCACCCAAATAAGATTTTCCAATTACTACATAAATGTTAGGCAATAACTTTGTCTCCACACAAAGCTCATGACTAAATTCTCTTTAGAACAGAGCGATTTGTTTTAGATTTAATTTTCAGTTCTTATTTCATTTTATGACGTTTTATTGAAAATAAAACAAAATTTAAATTAAATGCATTAAAAAGTCATTAATATCTATATTACTTATATTTAAGTTGCATTTTAGTTCTCTATCTTGTTTATCTTTATAGCAAAACAAACAGTCATGGACCTTAATTCTACATGATAACTACAGGCAATTGAGTAAAGCAGGGAGCAGGTGGTCTTCCTCAGGGAAAAGCACAACAATTGGTTGTGTAATGCCAAATGATCAGCCTTGCAACCTACATACTTGAGACCTTATGTAGATTGAACAGGTTATATTTAAGAATATATTTGTATATATGTATATGCATGTAATAACAATTAATGAAGAAAAAAGTTCATGAATTTAAACGAGAGCAGAGAGGGGCCTATGGAAGGGGTTGGAGAGAGAAATACTGTAATTAAATTATAACCTCAAAAAAAAAAACCCTGAAAATTTGAGGGCTAGAGAGATGGCTCAGTGGTTAAGATTCCTGGCTTCTCTTTCAGAAAACCCAAATTCCACTCTTAGCACTTGCAAGAAAAACACCTAAAATAGAAAATATATACATATAAAAATACAAACAAATGTGAAAATTTCTTGCTTCTTATATAGAATTTCTCATTAACTAAGAATAAGGAAATTACATTGTAAACTGCTAATTATTTGTAGTTACTGGTTTATTGGTGTTAAGGAATACCATGACCAAGGCAACTGTTTGCTTACAGTTTTAGAAGGTTAGTCCATGATTCTCAAGGTCAGGAAGCAAACAGGCATGGTGTTGGAGCAGTAGGTAAGACATTTATATCCTGACCTTTGTTGTAGTAGAGAGAAACACTGGGCCTAGCTTGAGCTTTTGAAACCTCTAAGACCACTTACCAGTGACACACTTCTTCCAACAAGGACACACCTATTCCAACAAGGCCATACCTCTTAATCCTTCTCAAACAATTCCACTCTTTGGTGACTAAGCATTCAAATATATGAGTCTATGGGGGACACTATCATGGAAATCACCACATTCCACCCCTTATTCCATATAGGCTTTAGCCATATTAATGTAAAATGCATCTAATTAAGCTTCAAAAGTTTTTATAGCTTTCTAGTGTCAACATTATTTAAAAGTCCAAGGTCTTTTCTTCTACCCCAAGGCATTCTCTTAACTATAATGCCCTGTAAAATCAAAACCAAAAAGAAGATCACGTAGGGCCAACCTACAATGGCCCAGAATATACATTACTATTCCAAAAGGGATGCAAGGTGTCATAAAGAGGAAATACTGGACCAAAGGAAGCCCAAAACCCACAGGGCAAACTCAGCATTCTGCATCTCCGTGTCCAATGTCAAAGTGCTCTTCAGATCTCTAATTCCTTCTAGCTTTGCTGTAAAACACTTCTCTTAGGCTGTTTCCATATCCTGTTAGCAGTTCTCCTTGGCAGGTATCCCATGACTCTGGCATCTCCAATATCTTAGGGGTCTCCAGCAAAATCCAGGCTTTCCCTTCACAGCTTCATGCAATACTTCTCTGTGCATCCATGCAGGGACTGCTCTGCCAAACTCCTGGCTTCAGCAGCTTTCATTAACCATGGAAGAACATTCCATAACTGCTTTTCTGTATCCTTGACTCTAGGGCTAGAACTACATGGCTGGAGGTGCCAAATTCTTCTGTTTGCTTGGTTGGGAACTTGGCCCCTTCCATAACTTGTGTTTGCATAAGCTTTGACCTGTTGATTGCTTTGTAGGGCAAGGAAATTCCTCAGGCTTGTTCCTTTCACAGGTTGCTGAATTATCTGGCTGGTATTTTGCCACTGTCTTTATTCCATTTAGCATCAGGATTTTCTTTAAACTTTTTATCCCCTTGAGCATAAGACTTGGCTCAAACGTTACATTTTTTGATGCTCTTTTTCTCCCCAAACTGTATATTTTGTATTTCTCTTTGCCCCATCTGCTTCTTTTCATTGTAGACCTATATAACAGTGATCACTACTAACCATGTGACAGAGCCATTACTAGACTGTCTTGAAATCCCATTTGCCATCGACATTCATCTAAAACTCTCCAATTTAACCTCTGGAAAATTTTAAGGACATGGACAAAAAGGAGGCCACACTCTTTACCAAAATATAGCATAAATGATCTCCAATATTTTTCTTTTCTGATGTCTTTTGAGCCAATTTATCATAATCTAAATTGCTTTCAGCACTATTGTCTTCTATACTCCTACTAGTGTGGCCTATTAAGCCCTACTTAAAGCATTCAGTACCTTTCGAATGTGGAAGCCTGTCACAGCAATACCCCAGTCCCTGGTACCAACTTCTGTCTTAATAACTGTTCTATTGCTATTAAGAAAGAACATGACCAAGACAACCCTTTAATAGAAAGCATTTAATTGGGAGTTACTTACAGTTTCAGAGGGTTTCATGATCCTCATGGCAGGAATCAGACAGGCATGGTGCTCAAGCAGTAGCTGAGAGCTTCACATCTGATCCAAAGACAATAGGCAGAGAAAAAGACACTGGGCCTGGTGTGAGCTATTGAAACATTAAATCCCACCTTCCAGTGGTATATTTCCTCCAATAAGTACACATATTCTAATCCTTCTCAAACAATTCCACTCTCTGGTGCCTAAAAATTCAAATATATAAACTTATAGGAGACATTCTCATTCCAACCACCACAGTCCTCTTCTAAGATCCATGAGACCTCATTAGCCAGGTGTCCAGTACCTGGCATGGCTTCCCTCCTTTTGAGTGGGTCTTATGTCCAGTTTGAGAACTGTTGGTTACTGTCAAGATATGAACACCATGATTGCATCCTTAGGGTTACCATGTTATGTCATTATTGTGGTTCATAAACATCACAGCTGAGTAGAACTAATTCCTTGCCGCTCTTTAATATTTAGTTGTATATCCACAGATAAGTATAGATCTCAACCTTCATCAAAGAAACTTCTCTTTGTGCAGGCAAAGACCAATTTAAAAAAACTATAAGAGAACAAGTGATTGTGGTGCCCAACTCCAAAATTATGTTCATATAATTTTGTATAATATGTATGCAACACAATTCCTCCATCCAAGACACAAAGAACATCACAGAAAGATTATTGGATCCAGAGGGTCAGGAAATCTTCTAAGAGATTCTGTCTCTCAAAAATTCCAGGGAAGCTTTACCTATGATAACATTTACTCTGTGCCTTCCTAAACAAGACCTGAACCGGAACACCACCAACAAACATGCTGGTGTGGAAGAGAAATATCAAGAGGTCTCTAGACGAAGGACTACAGATAACTAAGGACTGCTGAGATAGAGAGAATTGGTCCCTTCCAGAAAGGAGCCCCCTAATTAGTTATTCAGTACCAAGTGGTTACAGGGAGCAAGGGGCTAGGGGTATGTGGGAGGAGTTGGAAAGAGGAAAAGAAAGGAGAAAAAAGATGTAAATATATTTTAATTTAAAAAGTTAAAAATAGCACTTTAAAATCATTTGATTTTAACCTCACCTTAGAAACATAATGTTTTATCTTAACAGGTCCCACATGTTTCAAACATTCAAAAACATCCTTACATCACAAAGAAACTATTACACTTTAAAAAGCAAAACTAATTTCATTGAGACAGAATTAAACAATAATAGGAAAAGAGTCAGCATGTTGGAAATTAATCAACATGATTCTGTGTAAGCCATAAGGTTAAAGAGAAAATCTCAAGAATAAGAAAATATTTTGCCAAAATATGTTTGCCAAAAGTAACCAAAAAAAAAATCCCATATATCAAACCCTGAGTGGTGAGAGCAAGGCATTGTACAAATGGATATTTATAGTACAAATACATATATTAGAAGAAAACATATAAAACCAACGATATACACATTTATATCAGATAAAAGGAGCAAAGAAAATTCAGACTCTATAGAAGAAAAGAAAAAAAAAAGAGAATGAAAGTAATTCATGACAAAACAGCTATGCAGTATGGGAGTAAACAATGAAATCTGCAGCTGCTTCTTTGAAACAATGTAGGTGATAAACCTCTCCAAGAATCAGGAAAAGTTAGTAATCAATGACTAATATGAGTGATGAAGAAAAACTATCAGCATAACTTCACAGCTATCTAAAGTTAATAGAGTAGTGTGGGCAACTTCAGCCTCATATTTCATCAATGGCGATAACAAGCTCATTTTCATATCAACAGTCAACCTAAGTGTATATGAATATAAGAGAAATTAGATAATCGATATAAGACTGTTCTAAAAATGTATCACTGACTCACATTATTTCATTATAAAAATTAAATAACCATTTGTGCTTTTATCAAGCCATAAGGTATTTTCTATAAATTATTCTTTAAAAATGGAAATTTAAACCATGATGAAATATACTGCATATATACCATAATTCATAAAATAAAGCATATTGGTCATTTGAAATAGTGGAAGGGATGCTGGCAAGCATATTCTTTGATTATTAAAATGTAACATGGTTGAATCTCCTTGAAAGCAACTGGGTGATTACTTAAGAATACACTTGCTATATGGCTCAGTCATGCAACTCATAGATATTTATAGGAATAAACACACACACACACACACACACACAGCATAGCAACTCCACACTTAGTTGGACAGACTCAAAATAACCCAATTGTTTCTTTCAAGGGGGAAATGCATAGACAAAGGATGATACAGTTGTTAAAGAGGATACAAGCCAATAATTAAAATACCATCAATAAAGCTAAAAAACAGTTGGCAAATGCAACATCTTTTGGTGAATATCAAGACATTATGCTAACTGTAGAGTCTGGGATGTTGACAATTTGTGACTTTATTTGATTTGACTTATTCAACTTTATAAAAAACTGTAGTGATGAAGGGGAGAAACTGTGACCAAAATGAGACAATAAATGATCGTGTGTGTGTGTGTGTGTGTGTGTGTGTGTGTGTTTGTATTACCTTTAATAGTGAGGGATATGAAGTCATTTGTTATTCTGATTTTGGAATTATAGTAAAAGAATAAGTTTTAATGTATCATAAATATGTAAAAGCAGAAGGTGATCTATCCCTGTAATACATAAAGAAAATATGCAAACAGAATAGATTACTTTTGTTACTTTAGAAAGATGACATAAACTATATGGTCATAGAAATTATTTCAGATAAATCCTGGAGTTATCTTTTAGAAAGGACAACTAGTTATCAACTACTTTCTGTCCAGTTTTAAGGAAAAGGACTCTGGCTTTCTTACCCATTCCTTATCAATAGGCTTGGAACATTGACTTCACTTCTTTTGTGGTTGGAAAGCACTTCTTCCCTAGGCCATGTAACAAATTGATTTGCTCTTTCTCAAAAGGTTGCACGCTAAATTAGCATCACTTAAGGACACAGTGAGGCAAGGAAGAATTGCAAATGTAAGCTTTGAGCTTGTGATAGGGCTTACTTTATTTTGTATTATATTGACCACTCAGTGGTCCTAATACTTATCTTAATTTTAATCAACTTGAAAACCAGTATTATACATTATATTTCTATGTTAAATAGCACAATCTGATGACCCATAGACAGCTATAAAATTATTGAAAGAAGTAAAGATGAGATACTTTTGATGCTTCTGAGAGGAATTTCATGTGCTTCTTCAACTGAAATCCCTGTAACAGGAATATCCTGCATGGTGATTCAGAAAGCTCTCTTCTATTTTACTTACAGTAGCATATTAAGACATAAGGCAACATATCTGCTGAATGACTCAATTTTAGAGGTGATGTAGAAAGGAATTGTCAGGCAAATAAAATCTCCACACTGGTTCTTCAGCATTAGGACAAGTTCTTTCAATATTTCTACACATAAGGATACATAATATGCCATGGGGATAAAATCAAAATCATAGTCTGTTTACAGTTGCCCTAGAACATTATACCATCAATTATGAAGAGGGAGAAAAATGCACTTAACAATGATTTCATTTAAATAGAATGAACAGCTTAAATAAGATAAACAGCCTAAACTTTTAACACACACACACACACACACACACACAAAGTTACAGCAAACAAATTTTAAAATTTTTATTTTATGTTAGTGAGTGTGTGTGTGTGTGTGTGTGTGTGTGTGTGTGTGTACACACAGAGCATCTCTGTGGAGCTCAGAGGACGATTTGTGAGAGCTGGCTCTCTCCTTCCATTTTATGAGTCATTGGGATCAGGAACCTTTACTTACTATGCCATCTCACTGACTCTTTTTTTTTTTTTTTTTTTTGGTTTTTCGAAACAGGGTTTCTCTGTGTAGCTTTGCGCCTCTCCTGGAACTCACTTGGTAGCCCAGGCTGGCCTCGAACTCATAGAGATTCGCCTGGCTCTGCCTCCCGAGTGCTGGGATTAAAGGCGTGCGCCACCACCGCCCGGCCATCTCACTGACTCTTAATGTCTTTTCTCTATTAAGAATTTTTTTTCTTCAACCTGTTCTCAAATTGGGGGGCTTTTATTTCTAAACTTCCATTCCAAACTGTCAAAGATTGCAAGAAACAGCATGTTTATGTGAAGCACAGTATTTAGTTTTAAAGAAGATAAATTACGTATCTGTACTGGTTTTGATTCATAAATCAATCACTTGTGCCCTCTGTTGAGACCAGAAAATTGCATCCCTAATGCCATCTTTCCCTCTAACTTCTCATTTGGCTTTACTAAATTGGAGGCATCATTAAGAAAGCCTAGGGAGAGAAAAAGTACATTTGGGGCTTATTTTCCCCCACTGTCACTATGCAGTAGTTGCATACGGTCATTATATAGCTGTAATTCACTGTTACGGAGAGGCATAGCCCATGATCATAGTGGAATCATGATCCACTGCCATGGTATAATCATAGTCTACTATTATAGCATTCTCACAGCATAGCCCTGATTCCCTGCATTTCCTGCAATGGCATGGCCACAGTATAGGCATAGCATAGTCATGGCCCACTGCCACTGTGTAACCATGATCTAATCTCAGCATATCTGTGGTCCACTGTCATGGTACATCTAGGTTACACTCTCATGGTGCCAGTGCTGATCAATGTAGCTGTGGTGCAATGCCATGGTAAAATCGTAATCCACTGCCATAGTTCACTCTCATGGTATGGTTGTGGTCTAGTGCTGCAGTATAACAATGGCTTACTTTCATGATATAGTCATGATCTGCCGGGACGTATGCTTCAAGATAGGACTTTCTATACATATCAGGAAAGCTGTGCCAATGAAGTCTCAATAATATGTTCGCCTAAACGAGATCTAAAAGTTGAGAAGAGTAGTTGATATGCCAACATGGATTAAAAATTTTTACAAGTTCCCATCACTAGATGAAGGGCTACAGTCAATTGATAACTCTTTTCTTCTTGTTTGTATCTTGGAATGT
Organism: Peromyscus eremicus; assembly: GCF_949786415.1. Taxonomy (NCBI): domain Eukaryota; kingdom Metazoa; phylum Chordata; class Mammalia; order Rodentia; family Cricetidae; genus Peromyscus; species Peromyscus eremicus. The sequence continues at coordinate 21,423,211 of NC_081424.1, read as the reverse complement.
AGTTCCCTCGTTGAATTTTTTTTATCTACTCCCTTAAATATACCATTTCTGAGCTGAATTTGACCCAGTGAAAGATCCCGTTATCTATTACACTTAATGATTTTGACTATTATAATAAAATCGCCTTATTTTAAGATTAAAATATTTCTTAATGTAGCTGATTAGATTGTGGTATAATCCAAGTTTTATTTGCTATCTCAAATCTGCCTGATGGGAAAATTGTTGCAATCAATCTGGAAATGATGGTAGTTCTAAGAAGCAAGCCGTGGCTTCACAGGAATTGCCAGCATTTTCTGTTACACCGGGGTAAAGCTGACCTTTCCTCAAACCTTTCTCTAATGGATGACATTATGAATAAAGGCATCTTCCTCCTCAAAGGGCACTGTTTGGTCTGTTCTTCATTCTAACAGTATAGAGTCCAAGATGAAAGCAAACCTGGCACTTTTACCTGAGCCCATTTGGGGGAAGATGCCATTTAATCTATTGGATAATAATGGGAAGAGGTCCCAGAGTCATTTCCTAGAATTAATGAGAAAATGGCATGAGGGCACAGCAAGTTCCTCCCTTATTTATTTTGCTTAATTGGCATGCATGTTTGTTTTGAGGAACTTAAAAAAGAAACTTGGCAAAAGATATGTGACCACATCAGGAGATTGAAGCTTGGATTGCTTACTCTTCCATGAGAGTCAAAGCTGGCAAAGGCACTAAGTTGATTTTACAGCAATTAGTTGGAGACCAGCAAAGAAAATAAACCTTCCTTTTAAATCTTGCCAGCTTAGTGTGTTTTCTACTAATAAGCATCAAAGACTAGCACTGCCCTCCAGGCAATAGCATAAATTTTTAATTTATGTTATTAATTTAACTGTTAAATTAAAATAATACAGATACTTCGTGACACATGTGATAATATTTCTATGTGATTTTTATGCAATTCCCCAAGGAATTTTCTTGTCTAAGTGGCACCTAGTTAGGAAAAAATAGGTGATGCATTATTAATGTTAAATTGGGTATAAAGTTATAGAAAAATACATAATGCAACAATCTATATACATATATGCTTTATTCATACAAATAAGGAAAGCTGGATTTTCAAAAGGATTGGTAGAACAATTTATGATTTAATTACGAAAAATTCCAGGTATGTTACTGAAAAGTAGAAAAGAAACTGAAAGAATTATCAGGCAAAGTTTCTCTCCTATACATCTAACGAAGCTAATTAAACCCATAAATATGAGACCAGCATGGTAATACTTCTAGTTGAGCCCTCCACCAGTATGATTAAAAGGTTCTACAGGAGGCTAACCTTCAGATATTAAACAGGGGACAGCTTTTCAAAGAAACGCTAGTGATAAGACCGCCGGAGAGAAAGACAACAGTAGAATAAAAGTTCAACATACCCCGAAGGATTCTGACAGTGCATGATGGCTGGAGGCCAGAAAGCTAATAAAAGATAAACTTTCTACAGAGGAGCTGTCAACGAGCAGAAAGGAAAGAAGAAAAGAACCAAATGTGACTAAGAAATAGCCCCGAGAAAGAAAACTTGTGCAAGCTCTCTTTTTATAGAAAAACAGAAAAGATTATAATAAAGATACATTAAGCCTTCATACAATTTTCTGCCTTTTAAAATACATTTCCTAGAACTGACCTTTACAAAGCTGATTTCTATTTTCTGGCAGAGAAAAGAAGAACGGATGATCACTGATCGTGCTCCCTTCATCCTCCCGTCTCTTGCAAAGGAAGGAATAATGAGGACAATTCTTTTTTCTATACATGTTTGGAAAACACATTTTTCTGTGAGCAGTGGAAAAGTTATGGAACGGGTTAGGTGGGCAAGGGGTCACACATCTCATCTATGTAGGCTGGCTAAGCGCGGTCATGGTCATCTTAACTTGATATGGAGACTGAGGGAATGCACAATTTTCCAGTCTTGAATCTTAGAATACCGACTTCATAAAAAGAAAAATGTTTCGTGTGTTGCTAAAATGGAAGAGAAGGCTGGACTTAGGAAAAGTTGTTTTGGATTTGAGTGAAAAAGGCTGGACTACCACGGATAGATGAGTAAAAACCAAGGTCAAGAAATGCTGAGTGAAGCCAGGTGGTGGCAGCTGCGTGTGCTTCTGTGACTTTAATCCCAGCACTCGGGAGGCAGAGGCAGGTGGATCTCTGTGAGTTTGATGTTAGCCTGGTTTACAGAGTGAGTTCCAAGACAGGCTCCAAAGCTACACAGAGAAAGCCTGTCTCAAAAAAAAAAAAAATGCTGAGAGAGCCAGACCACTTTCTATGTAAGCTGTGCAAGTCTGTCAATCTAGAAGGGTCTTGTGATTTATTTAAAGGCCTGTTATCTTTTGAATGCCTTAATACTTTTCAAACAATGACCTTCCATTGCTATGCTCCTCCTGGTCCTGTACACAAGACAGGCTCTATGTAGAAAAGTAAACTTCCACAGACATGACATATCCAAAGCATCCCAGGCTGTTTAAGAGGCCTTTCCTTCCTCCAGTCAAACACATTAATGTTGCCCCCTCCCTACAATGGAAGAATGTGACCCAAGTAGTTCTTTAGGACTCTTCTCACACTTCACTGAGACCTCCAGCATCTGCTTAGGTCTGTGCTGGGAGGACTCCACCGGGAGATAAAATCTTTAGGCACTTAGGACGAAGCCCTTGCCTTTCTGTCTATCACACTGTAGTGAGTACACGACACAAATCTGATGAATCACTGCACTCTCTGTGCAAAGTCACATTCCTGTTGGAGCTAAATGAGAGAAGAGGCAGTCAATAAGAATTTATTGATCCCCATGGGCTGTTCAATACACAGCAAGTGCTGTCTCTGACAGCTTATACTTCCTTTTACTACGGCCTTTTCTCCTGACTGGTTTATGGTGCCATAAAGATTTCAAAAGGTAACAGGGCAGTGTAGCACATTGGTCAAGGGGGCAAACCGTGTGCTGGAAGATTTGAATCCAGTTCCAACAGCCAGCACTTCTTACGTGGAAACTTAATGACATATTTCTTTCTCTCCACTCCAGTGTCTTCGGATATTAAAGAGACAAATTGCAGTGATTAACCAATTTCTGATGAAGCCTAAAATGCATTTATTAAGTGCATTTTAAAAACCTATTTAACTTAGCTCTTAGAAATATCCCTTTTATGGAAATTTTATTCAGGAGTTTTCCATGTTTTGGATATTCAGACAGGTAAAAATATATGCTAAGTGTGTGTAATTTCTCTACCTAGAGAAAATTATTTTTTTAAAACAAATATCCATGCCAAGACCGAGTTCGGAAACATTATAATTCTTATTACAATATTAAGACAACCATGCATCTTGAACTTTTGTAGCTGCAGACACAGAAGCTGAAGAGCTACCGTTCAATTGTAAAGCTAATTCATGGTCCTCTAGAGGGGAAAAATAACCCACAAGTGTCTCTTTTACCAGTCAGTGGCCTATAATTGATTCTAATTAGCAGTTTGCACAGGACTGTATGGGATGAAGGGTCAAAGATTACCAAGGACTCTTTTACTGCTCAGTAGCAAATGGCACATAGATGCAAGGGAAATAAAACAGCAGAATTAAATTTTTGCCTCTTTTCTTCCTTTCTTTAAGAAACATAGTTCCAATTTTCATGCCTCTAAAGAGCTAGAGAAGAAAACTCCATGTGCTATCAGGAAAAGGAGCCTTTGTATGGCATAATCTTGCTCTTCCTGGATCCTGTGACTGTGACTGGCCACTACCATCTTCTAACATTTAATTTTGACCTTCGCTGGCTGTTGTTTGATTAGGGGATGTTCTTCAGGTACATGAATATTTAAAGAATTAAACAGGAGATAAAGAAGGAAAAGAAAATCTGACTGTTTCCCATAGGTCTTCTGTCCTTTTCTTGCCACTCAACTTGCAACCTACACCTACTGTTGAGATTTCTATGGAGAAAGATGACAGGATTGTACGCTAAGTGTATGCATTGGGCAGGGTCTACACATCCCTTCTTCTTTTTCCACACTTAACAGTTCCTCCCACAACATAGAAGAGATTTCTTCAGAAAACCACAAAAAGTATTCTCCTATCATTAAGTATTAAAGCACTTATACATAGAGTAAATTATATAACTCACCAGTGACTTACCTGTCAACTCTCCAGTCCAGAACTCCTCCTGCTACAGTGTTCTGAGACTGGAACTGTCCTATCCCCAGCTTCACCAGTGATCTTTATAGGTCTAACTTATATTTAAAAGTAAAATATGTGATAACCTTTCAATTAACATAACATGCAAACACGGCTGTAGTTGGAGTTTTTCTGTGTCCTAGCAGTATCTCCCAAATAACTGCAAGAGACTTAATATTAATTATAAATGCTCAACCCATAGCTTAGGCTTGTCTCCAGCCAGATCTTATGACTGAAAGTAACCCATTTCTATTAATATGTGTGCTGCCCCAAGGCTCCTTTACCTCATCTATGAACTTCCCATATTGCTTCTGTGTCTGGCTCAAGACTCCTCAGACTCTGCCCTTCTCCTTCCCAGCATTCTCTCTGCCCGGAAAATCCTACCTAGTTATCAGCCAATCAGCTTTTTATTAACAACGAGGGCAACACATTTTCACAGTGTGCAGAAGGATTATTCCACAGTACACTGTTTTTTTCTGGAGAGTTGACTGCTTGGTAACAAATGTCTTCAGAAATCCTTACAGCTATTGTTGAATATTAGTTTTTACAAGCTTTTTATGTTCTTATTTTAATAATAAAAACATGTATTATAGTCAACTTAAAAGCTTTCTACCCCTTACTTCTTAAAACAAAAGGTTAAGAAAAATAAATAAAGTTTCTCAACTTAGAGAAAGACACATTTATTGTTGGGTATATTTGTTTTCACATGCATACACATGTACACACACACACAAAGCTGTGTATATGCATACATGTGGGATTTATATTGAGTTTATGAAATATTTTAAGAGTTTATTATTTTTCTCTATGCTATTATGTATCATACTCTGGCATTTATATATTATGGAAATTGTAATATGTTAGATGAAAACCCACACAGGATACATGAGCAGGAATAGAAGTTACATAATTTTTTTTTTAGACTAGAACCTCATGAGTTGTTAAATCAGTTTCATGAGAGCTCAATGGGTGTAAATGATTTTACTTTATAGGCTTTAAGGAAAGCTTATTCCTCTGGAGACAAGAGTAAAATTTCTGTGAAAGTAGGCAGTATTGAGACACCTTAGCTATAGTTCTTACTTTTCTTTGTTTTGTAACACCGTCCTTTCTTTATCTCTCTATCTCCAACTCCTTTCCCTCTGCATCTCCATTTTTTATCCTTCTCCATCTCCTTCTCTGGCTCAGTCATCTTCTTCTCCATCCCCATCTTCTCCATCTCCATCTTCTCCTTCTACATTTCCATCTATCTCTTTCTCCATCTCCTGCTCCATCTCTGTCTCCATCTCTGTTTCTATTGCCTTTTCTGTCTCTGTCTTTAACTTCATCTCTGTCTCCTTCTCCTTCACGATCTCTATCTCTGTTTCTATCTCCTCCTCTGTCTCTGTCTTCACCTCCATCCCTGTCTCTTTGTTGTTCATTTTTGCTTGCTTCCCCAAAGTCCTAAATGAGGTCATTATTGTTTTCCCACCAACTTGTCTTTTTAATACAAAAGATACAGATTTTTGCTTTTGTTCTTCTGATAATAATACTCATTTTCTTTGCCAGTTTCCCTCTAATATGAAATCACATCCATTGAGTAGTCATCTCCTAAAAGAATTAGCAGGTGTTGGATCAAAATCCACTGAGATTCAGTTCTCAGGACATTATTTTTCCTATATGACTTGGCTTATATAACCAAAACAGAAGGAGGAATGTGACCAGAGTAACAAAGAAGGGCAATTACTTATCTGAAAAATCGCAAACCAGAGACTAATTATGGCTTGGTGAATGTTGGTGAGAGGAATTTTCCATAAAAGATGCACCATGTCATTGAATTCCATCTGGAAAAGGCCAAACAAGGCTCTGCAGTTCTCTCTGGCTGTAGGCTTTTTATTTTTAATAGAGTTCAGGTTTTGTAGAGATGTTAGGTTCCCAGCAAAGCTAAGCAAGTTGTACAGCAATTTCCAAAATGAGGTACACAGTCATAGCCACATCTGTTATCTGCATCCACACTGGAGAGGTGCATTTGTTACAGTTGGTAGGTTTCATAGTTTGTGAAAAAAGGAATTTAATTATGGCAAAATCTATTTTCTATTTCTAATAACTCTTTTAGAATGAACTATTATGCAACACCATGCGTTACATCAAATACAAGTGTGAGTGAATACTGATTCCCTTAGTCATTCTCTTATGGGTACCAAAGTGCCCACTTGGCTGTGTATCATTTTGCCCCTTTCCTTTGTCACCATAGTTCCTAAAGCTCCTGGAGCACCTTGCTAGTAATCATTACTCCTCAGATGTACCAGTACATGACTCTCTTTTTAGGACTCTGACTCTCCCTACGGACATTTCCTTTTTCTTCTGAAGCTCTCAAAAAAGGAGGAAGTTTTTATTCCTCTGACTTGCGCCTTTTGCCCTGGAGACCAGAACATTGCTTATATTTCTCTTCTCATGTTTCTTTTCATTTCAATAAGCCCCCAATTTTAATTGCATGTAATCAGACTATGCCAGCTCTACACAGTGATGTAAATTGAGATGAAGTCCAAGTCACTTCCCCTAACTCATTTACTGTGTCTTCTGTTATTTTCATACGTAGTTACTATTGCTTTTGGAGTTGGTGTTTACAAAACTCCAAGTCTGATTCCTTTGAATTTCTGTCTTTTACTAAAGAAGATTCTCCAAGTTTAATAGGCTAGTCTCCATGGCCATGGCTTCATTGTGTCTGTGACTACAAATGCAGAATTTCAATATCCAGCTTCCTGATCACATCTATTGCCTCTAGAATTCTTATCAGATGTTGGTGATCTTGTCATTCCAAGATTCCTGTTTTCTTAGGTCCCAGTTCTCATTACTGTCACCCCCTCCAACTTATCACTCTTTCTTTATCCTACTATCACCACTTAAATGCCATAGTTAGTCAGTAGAATCATTCTTACTTCCTATTGTCTTCTGCATCTCTCATTTCCTTGGCAAAGTAAAACATAAACATTAATTCTACTCTGTCCACGGTCCTAGAAATCTCCGTTTGGATTGGATATTAGTGATCTTTCTATAGCTGTGACAATATAATTGAGAGAATTCAACTTAAAGGAAGAAAGTTTTGTTTTGCCTCATGATGTCAGTTATTTCAGTCCATCCTCACTTGCCTCTGTTATTTCCTGTGATGAAAGAGAAAGTCATGGTGAATGGCATGTGGGGAGGCAGACTTGCTTAATTTATGGTGGCTTGGAGGAAGAGAGATATAATGAGAAAAGGCCAAGTGTCCCATCACATCCTTTAAATACGCACAATCTAGCTTCTATGTTCTATTTCATGAAGTTTTCTAGTATTGTCATTGGCCAGGGATCAACTTTGAGGAAAATCCCAAGTCCAAACTGTGATATTCCATGTTTGACACCAAAAGCTCCTACCTATTTCAATGTGCAAAATTATTTTCCAAGGACCCCCCAGAGTACCAGCATTGCTCAAAAGTCCCAGCATAAAGCCTTCTCTGAACCACTTAGACTTTCTTTTGAAATCTGGATCGGCACATCTGTGCCATCAAAACATTTGTATTCTGCATGGCTATAAGACCAGCACCACAAACATGGTGAAGACCAAAGCCACCTATTGGTTCGGAATCCTGGTGGGCATGGGACTCCTTAGAATGTGTTAATGAGGTTTCAGATGGGAATGAGGATGATTAGCAATCATACAAAAGTCCATTACTACCCACCAAAAACCTTGTTTTTTATTAATTCAAGTAGTAGATGGGTCTCTTTATACCATGACTTAAGGCATCTCTGAGTGTCTGTGTTGTTGAATGTGGTGAGAAATTCTGGAGAACCATCTTCCCTGAGCTGGAGCATAATGCCCAAGCATCCTCTTCTCAAAACAAATGTTTCCATTTTCATTCCTTGATGATTCATGAGATAATCTCAACATATCTTTCAAATTGTCCTGTTTCAAAACTATTCTTTGTAAAAATCAAACCATTCTTTGATGAAACGGTACAAGTTGTTTTATTGTTGACGTTTAATTTTTTCCAATCCAACCAGTGTTTTGAAACCTTCCCACTCTATTTTGTTTTCAGTTCTCCTTGAGAATCTGATTCCAAGTAGACAGCCACACCCAGGTGTTATCTGCACTGCTTTGGAACTTCCTGTAGCAGATAAACTGGTCCATAACCTTTAAACTTAACCTCCCACAAAGACAGAAAATACAGAAAGAAGACAAGGTCTTTGGTAGATAGTAATGGACTTTTGTATGATTGTTTATAATCCTCATTCCCATCTGAAACCTCATCAACACATTCTAAGGAGGCATGTGTCCATCAGGATTTTGCTCTCCCATCCTACCAGTCTATTATTAAGCTTTACTTTTAGAAATCTAAGATATTTCACATTTGTTTCTCCAAACTTGTCCAAATTCTCCTTAAAGTACCAAATGCTTCAAAATCATACCCTTAGGTATACCACAGAAATGGTCCAGATTCTAGTACCAATTTTCTATGTTTGCCATCATGCCTTCATAGTGACAAAATACTTTATAAATGTCACCTTAACATAAAAGGTTTCTTTGTATTTAAATTTCAGAACAGTATCACTTGCTTCCATTTTAGGGGGACATGATGAGTCACCCCACCATGGTGGGGATTATGTGAAAGAGCAAAGTGGCTTACTAATAGTTGTTAAGAAGAAAAGACAGATAGAGAAAGATAAGAATTTCATTATACAATTCATAGGTATGTGCAGATTAATATAGAAGCATTCATCTTAGAGCTAAATATTGGTGGTATGTTAGAGACTTTAATTGCTTTGTGAGGTTCCCACCATCTCTCACAAGTGGTCATTATTCAGGGACTACACTTCAACACATGAGTCTTTGGGGTCATTACAAGTACAAATTATGAAAATTGGAAGAAGGTACAGTCACAATGACACCAAGTTCATGATCACTCCCTTCGTTAAAAGAGCCCAAGATAGAGTTTTCTTAGTTGGTACCTCTTCTCAGCTTTTTTATGGCACACATCCTGCTCACTTCTCAAAGTTAAAATTTACAACATCTCATACAGATAAAGTTTGTTTTTGTACTGAGAAAAATATAGAAGAGTGTAGATGTAACCAACCGTCTTATTAAATAAGATACACAGAGCTGATTCAGAGAAGAAAGCCAAGAGGTCAGAGCTAAGAGCCTCACCCTTCCTGCTTCAGTGATCCTCCTCAGTCAAGAGAGCTCTCCGAAAAGGGGCCTACTTCCTGTGTGTATGTCTTTATATAGTCTAGCTGTTCTGCCTTCTCATTGGTTGTAAACCTAAACACGTGACTGCCTTGTCACTGCCTGTATGTACCGCCCTCCAGGTCCTTAAAGGCGTGCGCCACCACCACCACACACTTGCTATGGCTCTAATAGCTCTGACCCCCAGGCAACTTTATTTATTAACATACAATTAAAATCACATTTCAGTACAAGTAAAATACCACCACATTTCCCCTTTTCTATTTTAATAAAAAGGAAAAAAAGAAAAAGGTTATAACTAACAAAAGAAAAACTATATACAAAAGTACAATAACTGTATACAATATATACAAATAATAAATGTCTAAACAATGTCTAGTCCATTTGTATTTGACAAATTCAGAGATAATAATTTCATTATCCTATTTTGTTAAGTCCAAAATATATCTAATTCACTTTCTATCCTAATTAATCTTCAACTATAACTAACTAACCTTCAACTATAACTGACTAATCTTCAACTCCCTCAGAGACTCAAGAAGGAAATAATATTAGCTAACAAAAATAAAAACAGAAAGTGCATGCAAGCAACTTCCAAAAAATTTGTGAGTTGACAGAAACAGCCAGCTGCCTGGACAGTCACCTGAGGTTTCTCCGCAATGCTGGGGCATCATCTTCTGTCTATAGGCTTAGCATATCTGACAGACTCATTTGTGAAGTAGGATGTACACAGGGTCAACAGTTCAACCTCACATTGGGTGAGAGCAGTCCATATACCAGAAACACCTGAATTCCACTAGTGTCATGTCATGATTCAGGATTTTAAATTCTGGAAATTGTTGATGGTTTTTTAATTCAGCTGTCCATTCTTCTTGGCTGTGTACATATGGCTTCATCTCAGCATCCCGTTCTTCTCCACATCCCTCTATCAAATGCCAGTCTACTATTGAGAGGTGTGAGCTTAGTTACTCTTCAAGAATAACTGTTTCAGCTGCTGTTCCATTGCACATCAGAAGCCATCGGCCCACTGCCTGTTCAGCTGCCTTTGAAGAAAAGGGCACTGTACCTTTTCCGAGTTGTGAAGGCCACGTCAGGGATGGTGCCATATTGTCCTGGCCTCAGAAGATGCCTTTTGATAAAGCCATAACCATGCTTGTTTAGGCAAGAATCAGTAGTCCTTTGTTTCATGTCCTGTCTGTCCATTTTGTCAGCAGTTGATTCGAGGATACTTTGTTGTCCAGTGGCTAACTTTTGCCGCAATGAAAGCTAAGTCTATACGCAATTTCTTCAATGCCCATATTTTCTCTGAAGTAGATTGGTACTGCCAGGAGCCGACATGTCTCATAGTCATAACAAAAAAGAAAAATTTTCTAAGTTATTAAAACATTTTAAATGCCGTATTCTGTAGTTCTCTGAAGGGTTTGAAGATGACCTATCTAAAATATATCTGCTCAATTTTTAAAACATATCTAATATGACTGCAAGTTCTATTGTAATGTCTAACTAATAACTATCATTTCTTTATATCCTAATAGTTGGTAATAATAACATTCAAGGATCAGAAAATTGCATTGTTAAATGAACAGTATAAGTACAATTAGAAATATACATATAGCATTTTCTAACAATATCAATTTCAATATATATAATTTGTATACAATATAAAACAATCCAATCCAATGTAAAGTATTTAAAACTAGTAATTGTCTTTTTCTTCTTCTTTCTTTCTCCTTTTTTTTTAAAAAAAACAAGAACCTTAAATCTAATCTGCTTAGCCTTTTTCCTAACCCTTGACAACAACTTGTAACCAACCCCCCTAAACAATGAAAATTATCCCAGACCCAAAACCCATTAAAAAGACCAAAAACCACCCGCCCCACACCACCTCTTTGGAAATGTGGGCATCGTATTCTTAAAATTGCTTCCTGCTGGGTATGGGCGAAGTTATCTTTATCCTGAAAGAAAAATTTTAGGTTAATTGTCAAATTCTAGGAAAGGTAACTATATCCTTCATTATCCAGTCTGTGTATAATGCCAAAGTTCAGGGTTTATCTCAAGTCCTTATTCAAGTAGTCTTTGAGACTGGATCATCTCATCTAGTCATCTCAAAATTGCTCTGAGCACCTTGCAGTTCAAAGCTGATCTGTAGATGATGTTTGTCAGCTTAGTGATGTTATTATTGTCCACGTGGAATTGTTGTTGTTGTGGGGCCCCAACTTCTTCCTGGAGACTTCAGTTGATGTTCCACATTACAGCTAATACAGTGTCTACCATCTCACCTAAATCTCATCATAGATAGTCTTTGTTTCTTATTACCGGAAATAGAAAGTTAGTGATCTTAGCTATGTTGAGATCCATTTTCTAGTGTTCTGTTCAGGATGTTGTTCTTTTAATATTTGCCCTCTATAAAATAGCATCATTTTAACTCTAAAGTGAATAACTCAGTATGAATATTCATTGTTTTCCCATCTTTAAGGAAATCACAATAAAAAACACATGTGTGATTATAAATCTTATCTTGGTTGTCAACCTGACTGCACCTAGAATGAACTAAAAATACAAGCTGCTGGGCAATCATGTGAGAGATTTTCTTGATTAGATTTTTTTGAAGAAAAAAAATCAATATTTTATCTAAAAATGACATGAAAGAAAGGAACTTTGCTTTTTGCCTACTTGCCTTCACTCTTGCTGGCAAGTTCATCCATCCTGATGATGTAGCACTTGTTCACTCATATTACACCCAAATTCTTTGAGATTCTCACATAGACTGGCAAATCAGAAGCTCTACAGGAGTGCTAAAAACCCAGAGTGCAAGATTGGGGTTACTAAAACAGCCAGCCTTGTAGACTGAGCAACTACACAATTCTCAGCATCTTTAGTGGAAGAAAACCATACCTGGACCACATCCCATAAGCAAGTCTAATAAACACACATTGAACACACATATACACACACTCATATACACACACACACTCACACACACTCATGCATACACACACATGCATTCATGCATGCATGCACAAACAACCAACCATACCATTTGGCCTTATCTTCTTTTAATATTACATTCCTTTCTTTATTAGTTTCTTGTGTGTGTGTGTGTGTGTGTGTGTGTGTGTGTGTGTGTGCGTGTGTGTGTAATAATGTGGAGGCTAAATTGTCCTATTCTTTCACCATGTGAGTTTCAGTAATTGAACTCAAGTTGTTACACTTGTTGGCAGGTTCCTTTATTCACCATATCTGACAAATCCCATGTATCCTCATCTTAAATCTCCACATAGATCCACTCTTTATAAAAAAAAAAATCCTTTAAAAGTTTCCAGCATGCCAGGCAGTGGTGGTGCATGCCTTTAATCCAAGCAGAGGCAGGTGGATCTCTGTGAGTTCAAGGCCAGCCTGGGCTACAGAGTGAGTTCCAAGACAGGCTCCAATGCTACACAGAGAAACCCTATCTCCAAAAAAAAAAGTTTCCAGCACTTTTCCCCATCTAGACTCAATTCTCTCTGTGTATTTTCAACCCAATAAAATAGTACTAGTTAGACTCCTTACTTCAATGCCACTGTGTATCTTTCCTGATGACTTCAATGTTTTTAATTCTGAAAGTTACTAATCATTTCTCATGTTACTGATAGTTCAATAGAATTTTGTTTAGATCAACATATTTTCTTTATCCACATATTCATTCTTTTGTTAATCTCACACAGCTTGGCTTTACAGTCATTTATATACACCCATATGACAAACTCATAGCTATTTGTCATCATAGTATAGATTAAGTTTTAATTTCCCACACTCTAGTCTGCATATCTATTGTGCAGCGCAAGTACAACATACTTAAAACTGACTTCCAGATATACTTAAAACTGACTTCCAGATATTTCTCTTCATACCTGCTATACTCACTGTTTTCTTGTTTTACTTAATAAAAACATTGTCTTTCCTAATTTATAGCTAACTTTTCTCCTTATTTAAAATTCATGTCTGGTGTGGCAGCAAACTTGCTGAATTACCTCTAAAACTTAAATAGAATTTAACAAGTTTGTGTAACTCTGTTGTTAGTGTTGCTATCATCTCCCAATTGACTTCCTGCAAGTGACTTGTGACTTCTCTGCCATCTACCTTTTCTTCTGAGGGTCATTTGTCAGGAAAGTAATCAAAATGCTCTTGTTAGGACTTGAATCATTTTGTATCATTCTTCTGCTTAAGCCGAAGCTTTCCATGAAGAACAGAACTTACTGCTTGCAACATGCCATTCATGGTCCTGCATCATCTGGCCTCATCATCTTTTACCCTCATGCCCTAACTTTCTTTCCTATACTCACTATCTCTTGAACTCTAATCACAGAAGGCTAGTGCTTACTCAAGATCCTTTACAATATGGATTAATTGAGTCTGAGTGTGTTGATCTCACAAACAAACATATTTCTTACTCTGTGTCAAGTACCAATTTTTTACTCAAATGACATTTATTTCAACATTTTCACTTCTTACTCTAATTTAAATTATATCATCGCATTCCCTTCTTTTCTGGGTTTATTTTCCTTGATTATATTATACCACCAACCTAACATGACTTTTAATGTAAATTATTGAAATAAACCTTTATATATAATTTTTTAAAAAATCCAGATATGAGATCTAGGGAGGACAGCTTTATGTGTAAAGTACTTTACATCCAAGCATGAGAACTTTAGCTTGTATTCCCAGAATTCATGTACACTTAAGCATCGTAGAGCACAGTTAATCCCAGCATTTCTATGGCAAGATGTGAGGCAGGGAAAAGAAAATTCCAGAATTTCATCAGCCAGCCAGCTTGACAGAGCAGTGCAACAGGAAACTAAAAAGAAACCCTGTCTCAGACAAGGTGCAAGACAAAATAAACATACACAATATGGTACATACATACCACATCTGCACTCACACATACAAGTGTGTGTATATACACATCACATATACCTGTCTCTTACATGCACACATGTACACACACAGAAAACTGGAAATACGCGTTAGATTATGATTCATAGTCTCATGGTCATATATGATTTGAATGTAGAGTTAAGACATATAATGAACAGGTCTAGACAAGGAAAGTGATTGGTTATAAACGAGAAAAGAAGATTTTAGGCAAGATGAAAGGAAATCTTTGATTTCATGGTGCAGTCCTTATCATTAGTACATGGTCACACTGTATGGAGCAAGGATAAAATAAGGAACTTCTCCTCTCTATTATGATAACTTAAGAATAGTAGTTTGGACTGGAATGATGGCACAGTGCTCAACAGCATTTCCTGATCTTGCAGAGGACCCAAGTTCTGTTCCTAGTGTCCATATCAGGTGGCTCCAAAATCACCAATAACTCCAACTCCAGGGGATCCAGTGCTCTCTGCTGGCTTTTTAAGGTACTTAAACTCACCCCCATATTGACACACCTCAAAATAAAATAAAATAATAACTCCAGCACACACAATTTTATAGTGATGCAATGCTGTCTGTGTGTAGCTAATTTCCTCGTTGTTATGGAAATAAATATGGCAATACAACTTAAGGAAAGAGGGATATATTTTGGCTCATGGTTTGAGAGAATGTTCCAGTGATATCATGGCAGTTAAGGCGTGAGGTCGCTAATTGCAACAAGCTTCAAGTAAGTAGTCAGGAAGCAGAGAAAACTTTGCTTTGAATGGGTGGAGGGCCATATCCCATCATCCAGTTAATTTTTACTTCCAGCAATATCCCATTCTATTTTTATATTTATATATATATATATATTATATATATATATATATATATATGTATGTAGTGTGTGTGTGTGTATGTGTGTGTGTGTGTGTGTGTGCATGACATGGCATGAATGTGGAAATCAGAAGACAATCTGAAGTTGGTTCTCTCCTTGAACCCTGTGAGTGCTGAGTAGCCTGGGGAGCAATCACCTTTACCCTCTGAACCACTTCCCTGCCTATGCTCCCACATCTCAAAGGTTCCACACTGTCTGAAAACAGTGCTGCACTAGCTGTCAAACCAAGTGTTCAGACACATGAACCTGTAGGAGACTTCTAACCATTCAAATGATGAAAAATTTCCAGAAAACACCTGTAGATCATATTAAGAAATGGGTCTATTTTAATATTTAATCTTTTTTTTTTATTATTGAGAGACAGCTTGAGAATGGGGGGTTTCTGGCCCCCTTCAAGTCAGACCCCTGTTAAAGGAAATGTAAAAAATACAAGTGAAAGCTGATTATAACAACTGAAGAAACTGAAGAGTAGAATATTCAACTCAGGATAGAAATGGGCCTTGAAATAAACAGCTACAGTTCATCTTTGTTCTTAATTTCAAATTCACTTTAGTCAGGCTCAACTACTTATGGGGGGAAGAAAAAGCACACACATCAGTGCCAAGTTCAGCACACACACACACACTCACACACACACACACACACACACACACACACACTTACCATTCTTAACATGCATTGCTGTGTAAAAAAATCGGCAGACTTATACTGTCATAAATTCGTATGCCTTTTCACAATATATACTAATTAGAAACTCATTCTTATCCATTTCCCCATTTTATTCTGCTCAACTGTGTTGTTCTGGATTTCTGAAAAGAGAAAATCACTTCTCTCTCTCTCTCTCTCATCTCTCTCTCTTCTCTCTCTCTCTCTCCTCTCTCGTCTCTCTCTCCCTCCCTCCCTCCCTCCCTCCCTCCTCTCTTCTCTCTCTCTCTCTCTTCCCCCTCTCTCTCTTTCTCTTTCTTGTGATGTGTGTGTGTTGTGTGTGTGTGTCGTGTGTGTGTGTGTGTGTGTGTATTTATTGTGGAGGCCCAACTTTCTCAAGGTCTGAGAATCTGAGCTTGCTTTACCCAGCAGGACTGCATAAGAGGATGGTTTGACCATGGGCGTGGTTATTCAGGTGTTTTGAAGGCTCTACACTTGGCTATGTGGTGTGCTTTGATCTAGCAAGGGGGAGGTCTTTTGCCCTGCCCCTTGGAATTGTTATCAAAAGCCCTTTTGGTAAACGAAAAAGGCTGTTGGATATTGATCCAGGTCCTCCTGAAGCTATCTTGTGTTTCTTTCTGTTCTTTATTATATTTTTATCTAATATATTTTCATCCCTCTCTCTTCTTTGTAGGAACCATTAAAAAGGTGGAAACTGGCCTCCTGCAGTGTGTGTGTGTGTGTGTGTGTGTGTGTGTGTGTGTGTATAGAATAAAAAATTGAAGTGACGGTGAAATGGTGAGATTGTGTGAGCTCTTGTAGTTGCGTAACATCTTGGCTTGGACTTTGAATTTCATATTAGTTACTACCGACCATTTGAATTCAAGTTACTACAGACCATTTTGTTTCATATGCTCTAGAATTTCATCTGCAGCCCTGGGAATAGAATGATTTAGGAGGTCAGTAATTATTCAGGTTTTTAAAATGCATTATTGGACCTTTTTATCTAAAACTAGCAGATTTTCCTTTAAGATCATAAACATCTCATGAAATTATATATCTGTATAGTATTAGAATGTACAACAAGGGATAGAATATCCAGATTTAAGGGAATGGCTTCTAAGTTTAATTGAGAGCAGGGAGAGAGGAAGAACGAACAAATGATACTAAAGGTGTTTGTAAAACACTTTAAGGAATTGTATTTTATATTTACCTAAAATTGCATACAAAATATGTGTGTATATAATATATATTATATGGAATAGATATATGTAAATATTAAATGAAGTTATGACAATTAGGATATCAATGACTCCCACAGGAGCCATAGACTATCTAGCAAAAATCCCAGTACAAAGCACTAGAACCTATTTTCAAATTGTTAGTCAGGGAAGCCTATGATATTCCCCAAAACAATGTAAGCTATTGCTGTTGCAATTGGTCACCTCCTGGATGTTGAAAGCAAGCCCCTATTTCTGATGACAATACACACTTTGGACATAGGACTCTGAAGATTTTAATTGTATTTAATCTGAAAGCCTCCTTCCTAAGGTCTACTTTTTATAGTACCAGAAAGTGATATCTAAGCTGCTAAAGGAGGAATGCAACCAATTATCCTATCCAGCTGTCATACCTATGAACCACAAAATGACCCACATGGTAAGCTAACTGCAATGGTGCAATAATGGTACACATAACTTAGTGGTAACCAACAGCTGTCTAAATGGACTTAAGGTCCACTCAACAGGAGAGAAATCGTGCCTGGTATTAAAAAGGTAGCAAATAGTATTCAGGGCTAGTAAAGACATGGATATTACAGAAGAACCTATTACTCTAACTTTATTAGAGCAGCATAATTCCTAACTGTATTGTTAAATTTATTCTTACACATAGAGATAAGTATGGCTCTCATCCTTCATTGAAGAAACTGTTTGTAGCAGATGGAGACCATCACAGGAAATCACAACTGGTCAAAATGCAGAAATCAAAGGATCATGGCATACCCATTCATAACTGATGTACTAACAGCACAGCTCTTGCACATACAGCTCAGGGAACATCACGGAAGAAGGGGCAGAAAGATGGTAAAAGCCAGAAGACCAGGAAGTCTGCTGTGAGCTTGTGTTGCCTAGAGATGAGAAGAAATCTATATTCATCACATCTCAAAAAATGGATGCTTAATAAGTCTTGAAAGATGATAACACCAATAGACATATATCTCAGTCACTGTTCTATTGATATAAAAAGACACATGACCAAGGCAACTCTTACAAATTAAAGCAGTTCATGAACTGGCTTTTTGGAGCCCATTCCCTATGGTGGGATAATTTGTTCAGCCATGATGCAAGAGGGAAGGGCTTGGTCCTGCCTCAACTTGGCATGCCCAACTTTGTTGACCCCCAAGGGAGGCCTTACCCCTTCTAAGGAGTGGATGGGATATGGGGGGTGGGAGGAACAGGAGAATGAGAGATAGGGGGTAACTGTGCTTAGTATGTAAAATGAAAAAAATTAAATAAAAATAACACACTTAACTGGGGGCTCATTTATAGTTTCAGAGGGTTAATCCATGACCATCATGGCAGGAAGCAGACAGGCATGGAGCTGGAACAATAGCTAAGAGCGTCATATGTTGACCATAGAAAGTAGGCAGAGAGGGAGATACTGGGCCTGGTATGAGCTTCTGAACCTCAAAGCCTGCTTCAAGTGATAAACTTCCTTCAACAAAGCCACATCTACTCCAACAAGGCATCACGTACTCCAGTAAGGCCACATCTCCTAATCATTCCAAATGATTCACCAACTAGGGACTAAGCATGCAAATATGAGCCTATGGGAGACATTCTCATTCAAACCACCAGAACACACTAATGTGAATGGAGGAATGCTCATGGGTCTCCAAAGAACTACAGACTACTAAAAATTGCAGAGAGAAGAATTAGTCTTTCCCAGGGATGAGCCCACTATTTGGTGTTCCAATACCTAGTGGTCTGTTATGTGAACTCATGAGAGTCTGTTAAAGGGTCTTAAGAATTTATTAAGGTATAAAATGGGGACAATATACTCACTGATATAGAACAAAGTAGATGCAGCCACTTATCCAGCTGCCATCCTCTCTTCTCCCCAGGAGTGATGGGAACCAATCATTCTGCTCTGTCCACCCAAGAGAGAGTGCATGATCCCTATTCCTCTGCTCTTAAGTGGTCACATACACAAGCAAGGCCATGCCCTAGGGCTTTCTACCTCAAAGCCATTGGATGAAAGGAATGGGCTCTCTCAATGCTTCCCCTTTTTTGTCTAAATAAAAGGTTTCTAATCCTAACACCAAGATATATGCAATAAGAACAATTATCAAGTCTTGTCCAGAAGAAAGAAAACATAATAACATAAACAAAAATGGAACTACAACCAAAAGAACAACATCAAGCAAGAAATACATACTAAATGCCCAGACCATAGGTAATTGGCAAATTACAGAGATTACTCCAATAGCTGTCCTATCCTGAAGAGTCTATACCTAATATGCCTTTACCTAAGATATGAGAGGATTGTAACTAACTGTCTAGTCTTCAACTTCATCCAAGACCTGTGAAGGAAAATAATATTACCCAAGTAAGCAGGAAGTACAAGCAAGCAACTTCCAAAAAAATGCAAGAAGTGACAGAAACAGCTGGCTGCCTGGACAATCAACTAATGTTTCTCTGTAATGTTGGGGCAACCAACTTTGGCTAATGGCCTAGAATATCTGACAGACCAATTTCAGAATCAGAAAGAATTGAAAGTCTGTCCTACCCTAGCTTTGCAAGGTTTAGCACTCACTTTTCCTTGTGCTGCATGTCCGGATAGGATAGAGTGCTTACCGTCAGCAGTCAGAGTGAGGGCAGTTCTTTATCCAACAGGCAAGTTTGGCCAAGAAGACAAACTCCATAAGGAGTGCGTTTGTTGCCCATCATCCTCTTGGGAGTAGATTGGTGCTGCCAGGAGCAATCATGTCTTCCATCAACAGACTTCTAAGTTATTAAAACATTTAAATGCCATATTCTCCGGGTATTTGAAGTGTTTGAAGATTACCTATCCATCTGAAATATATCTCTGTTTATCTAGAAACTCTAACTAACATGACTATAGGTTTGACAAACCTGGGTCACTATTAATCTGTAGTTCTTACCAAAGCTTAAAGACTAAGGCTTCACATTATAAAAATAAACAATCTGTAGACAGATGTACAGTATAAGGATAATGTTACCTTGAATAAGTGACAATATACAAAATATCTTAATCAGAGTTAGAAATGTATAGTACGATATGACAAAAATATCCTTAAGGTACATCAATATATAAAATATCCTAAACAGAAGTATAAACATATATACAGTATGACAAATACAATTTTACATTGTTATCAATATTCAAAACTATTTTAAACAGAAGTAGGGACATATATGCAATATGACAAATATGGCTTTGAATTTGTATCAATATAAAAATTATCTTAAATAGGAATAGAAAAATAATTTTATATTTGTATCAATATACAAGAATCTATACTAATGCAAGTTATCTGAAACTGATAGTTGCTATTTTAGTTTACAAGTAGATACAATAATCTACATTATTGTCCTATTCTCTCATCCCCTTTTTTTGTATTCCAAAAGAGATTCCTGAGTCTAAACTTTATTGTTCCACCCCTCAGCCCAATAACAACTTATAACTAACCCATTACAGATGACAATTATCCATAATTCTGAGAAAACAAAAACCTGTTGGAAGAGGGCTGTCATTTTCTTAGAATTGCTCCCTGCTGTCTAGGGGTTGATGGTATCTCTGTGGGATTAGGTAAAACCTAAAACAATGGGTAAGTCTCATGACGACTGGCTGTAACACTTGTAGCCAATCTCAGAGTAATGTGTAAAGCTTATCTGAAGTTCTGCCTAGAGTGGTATAAGATGTGGACCATCTCAGCTAGCCACCTTGGAATTGTCCTGAGCAGTTTGCAGTCCACAGCCAATCTCTGAGGATCTTTGAGTGGTGTTTATCAGCTCAATGACATTCTTATGAATCAAATAGAAGTATTATTGTGGGGCCATCATCTTTCTGGAGACTTCAGAGACCGCTGTTAGGAAAATTTATAGTTCATTGTGGAAAACTTAAACATTATTAATATCAAGATAGAAAGTTTAAATTTTAAGATAGAATTGTATCTAAAGAAAGGTTCTAAAGAGTCAAAAATAGGTATGGTGAGAAGGAGAATTATTGTGACAACAATAATCCTTAGATTTTGGTTTTCTTCTGTCTCACACCAGGTGGCTCTTCTGATATAAGACAGAGACTCTGAATTTTTCTTTTAACATCATGCTTGCATTTAGAGAAGGAGAGAGCCACAGTCCAACTCCAAAGCCAACTTTAATTTTTAATTGAGTTGGGACTTCAACTTTTTTGAGAAGTAAAGAGATATTGATGTTTAGGTAGTGAGATTTTACCCTGTATAGAATATCGGTACCATTAGGTCAGATTGGTCTTTTCCAGATAGCTTTGTTTTCTTCTTTAGATGTCTAGAAGTCCAAGGTCTTTTGACTTCTTGAAGATGGGTATTTCTATTTTCTTGTAAAGACAAAACCAAAACCCTGCCCTGACTCTTATTTTGTGAGTTTTCCTTTTGATTTGAAGAACTGTTACATAGATGGATGAACTATCACATATTAATAATTCTTTTTATTAAGAGGTCTCTCCTGTTTGAATGGAACCTTTATTAATTTTGATGGTATCCATACCCTTCTTCTCCTGTAGAAACAAAAGCAAAACTCCTTCCCCAATGTAACACATATCTTAGTTTCCATTTCTGAGGTCCACACAGGCTGATTTAACTCAGTAGTTTTTTTTTGTTGTTGTTGTTTTGTTTTGTTTTTGTTTTGTTTTGTTTTTGTATTGCCCAATGTCTCTCTGCAGCTGTTGTACCTTTTTCATTAGCATTTAGAAAATTTAAGGTTAATAAGGCATTATGCAATCTATCTGTGGAGGTCTTAGTTTCCTCTTTCTGTTTATTAAGCATTTCTTTTTTTTTTCTTTTTTGTTTTTTGAGACAGGGTTTCTCTGTGTACCTTTGCGCCTTTCCCGGAACTCGCTTTGTAGACCAGGCTGGCCTCAAACTCACAGAGATCTGCCTGCCTCTGCCTCCCGAGTGCCATTAGATCTTTCTACAATCGCTTGCCCTGTTGGATTATGTGGTTCATCTGTAATATGTTTTATATCATAATATTCAAAAAAATGTTTCATTTTACTAGAGACATATGCTGGAGCATTATCAGTCTTAGTTTGTGTAGGTATTCCCATGATGGCCATGACTTGTAATAGGTGTCTGATTACAGAATCAGCCTTTTCAGAACTTGGCACAGTTGCCCATTGAAATCCTGAAAACATATCTATTGTATGGTGTGCATATTTTAAATTTTCAAATTCTGCAAAATGAAATACATCCATTTGCCAAATTTCATTTCTCTGTATACCTTTAGGGTTGTAAAAGGAAGGCCCCCTTGCCCTAGGGCTTTTTACCTCAAAGCCATTGGCTGAAAGGAATGAATTCCCACAATAGTGGTCTGCCCCCAAATCGTATACCCACGAGAAACACTAACAGACTCAGCAGGTTGTAAATGCATAGGTGTGTATGTGCATACATGTGTGTACGTGTCATAATAATCAAAACATTTAAAAAGACAATAAATTTGAGGACTTGAGAGAGGTGGGAGGGAGGGGACATTGGAGGCGTTGGAGAAAATAATGTAATTAATTTTTAACTAAAATTTTAAAAAATTAAAAAATAAACAGCTTGACATCTTATCTGCTATTGAGATGGTTTATAAACCACCTCAATTCTCAGTTAATTGGCACAAAAACTTTTTTCTTTTTTTAATTAAGAAAATTTTTTATTCATTTTACATACCAACCAAGGATCCCCCTCTTCCTTCCTCCCGCTCCTCCAACCTCCCCCTCCGAACCCACCCCCCATTTTCTCCTAAAAGATTGTAAGGCCTCCCATGGTGCGGTACATTTAGTAGAGGCAGGTACAAGCCCCTCCCCCTGCCTCAAGGCTGTGCAAGGTATCCCATCATAGTTAATGGACTCCAAAATGCATGCTCATGCACCAGAGATAGATTCTGATCCTACTGCCAGGGGGCCCCTTAAGCAGATTAAGCTATACAACTGTCTCTCTATACAGAGGGCCTAGTCCAGTCCCACGTAAGCTCCACAGCTGTTGCTCTAAATTTCAAGAGTTCTCACTAGTTTGGTTTGGTTGTCTCTGTAGGTTTCCCCATTATGATCTTGATAACCCTTGCTCATAGAATCCCTTTTCTCTCTCTTTGACTGGACTCCTGGAGCTTGGCCTGGTGTTTGACTGTGGATCTCTGCATCTGCTTTGATCAGTTACTAGAGAAAGGCTCTATGATGACAGTTAGGGTATTCTCTGATCTGATTAATGGTGTAAGCCAGTTCAGGCACCCTCTCCACTATTGCTAGTAGTCTAAGGTGGGGTCATCCTTGGGAATTCCTGGGAAATTCCCTAGCACCGGGATTCTCTCTATCCCCATGATATCTCCTTCTATCATGGTATCTCTTTCATTGCTCTCCCACTCCATCCCTGTTCCAGCTCGACCATCCCATTCCCTTATGTTCTCATCCCCCATCACCTACCCTCCATTGCCCACCCCTCATCCCCAGTTTACTCATGCAGATTTCATCTATTCCTCTTCCCGGAGCAATCCATGCATCCCTCTTTGGGTCCTCCTTGTTAGCTAGCTTCTCTGAAGCTGTGGCTTTGCACAAAAACTTTATAATTTGTGTCCAGGACTATAGGGGAAAAATTTCTTCCTTTTATAATCTAATCTATGTGATCTCTGAAATTAACTTTCTTTACTTATATAATAGCTAGAGCATTTTGTTTTATCTATGAATTTAACAGCCTTCCTCTTATTACGATGACTTCTCATTTTATTCAGAAATTTATACTTCCCTCCATTTAATACGATAATTTAATTTTAATTTTAAATTGAATTTAAATAGATCTATAATGTAATTTTAGAAAATGTATGTTTATTACCTTGTATATGAGAAATTGGGTATAAATATCAGAAAATCTATATTTTTTTCATAAGCCATGGAAAGAGTGTTTTGTTTCTATTACATGTAGGGCTTTATCATTATTTAACAAAGAATAGTTTTTATTTTCTGAGCACTCATTTCTTCCAATTTGATTATTTACTTTTTTTCTCTCAGAGAATGAAAACATCCCCCTGAATTTTTTTAGCTCATCTCTCACATAGCTTTCTTAGAAAAACAATGTGTGCTAAATGGATAGTGTGCAGAATTAATGAGGCCACAGTTGAATTGAGAACAGAATTCTATCTTAAGGTCACGGTTTAGATACTGAGACCCAGATCTCTGTGGTAATCACCAAACATTTTTGCTTCTAAATCATTAAAAGCTTTAATGTTAATACAAACCTCCCTAAACAACTGGAAAAGTGCACTTATTATAGAAAATAAATTAAAACTGTCCACTATGGAAGTGATTGCCAGTGCATTAGTTATTCCTGTGGTCATTGCTCACAATGTGTAGTAGAAATCTGACTCATCTGAATGCAGAAGTAGCATTCTACATGAGTCATGAGGCAGAATAAAAGGATTGTGTGGCAGATACTGTTGGCACACAGGCTACTGAGTCCCTGAAACATTTTTATGCGCAGTGCACAATTGTGCTCTCCTTTTGAAAGTCAATATAAGTACTCTTTGTCAGGCTGATAGCAACTGCTTTACATTTGTCCACAGACAGCCAAATTTTCCTGTAAAATTACATATTACCAAGGGGCATAAGAATATGTGCAGGTAATTCATACGTGTAGTAGATAAACTTTCTGTCTCTCTCTCTCTCTCTCTCTCTCTCTCTCTCTCTCTCTCTCTCTTTCTCTCTCTTTCAATATGAACAAACGTTGGTTTTACAGAAAGCTCACCTGATATTTATGACCTTCCCCCCTTCCTTGTATTCTTGGCTTGTGTATATGGAGGTCTTGTCTGCATGTACATCTATCTGCACACTAAAAGAGGTCATTTGATTCCATAGACTATAGATGGTTATAGATGTTTGTGCACCACCATGTGCATGCTGGGAATTATAGTCAGGACCTCTGAAAGAGCAGCTAGTGCTCTTTACCATGAAGCAATCTCTCCAGCCATCTTCTTCCCTTATGTCTCTCTGTATAAAGTTCCTTAGTGACTCATTCTTGGGAATTTCCATGTCTTCTCTCAGGTGTCAGTCAGATCCTCGAGCTTTCTCTACTTGTAATTCATATGTTCCTGTGTTAAGTTCCATTTTTACAAGTCATCCTGCTCCAATTTGACCTAGTTATCGGCTTAATAGAAAAACAAAATGTCAGATCTTGAGAAAAAAAGTTTACCGGTTCATGTGGCATGTGCCACCACTGACTCTTTTGAGTGATTTTTCAGATTGAAGCAGTGCTGTCCTACAGAAGTCCATTCAGGACAGTGAGGGAATGCAATAGTCATTAGTGAATCCACTAAAACATACCTACTTCTAGTCTCAGAGTCTTGCCTCTTCTCCAACTGGAATCTGACAAGGATGTGGAAAATTTGCTGAGGCTGAGAATTTAGACATATCTGTGGTTCTGCTGTTCTACCTACCAATCCTAAAATTGACATCCTTGATTTGTTCCCAAAATGCTATTAGGATGATATTTCAAAACTTCAAAAAGGTGCTGACTAATATTAAATGAAGCACTTATCGCAAAAATTCCCTAGCAGCATGATGTAGATCACACATAAGAGTGGTCCAATTACCATAACCTTCTTCTCCCATTTTCTTTTTTGTTTTCCGGATATGGCTCAAAAAACACTACTTTCATATACATTATGAATAATTGTTTGGTTTTTGAGTGCAAGTACATGCTTCCTAAATTTTTTTTTGGGTATGTACCCTTTCTATGAATTGGGGCTAATGGCAGAGGTCACATTTATAAAGCTAGAATGATAGTGAGAATAGCAAGATTCTAGAATTCTCAGTGGCAGCAGTAAACTGTATAGCCATGGGGCACTAGCTACCAGGCAGTTCCTGGAAGTAAATCTACACACTACAAAGGAGAATAACCATGAAGAAAGCTCCTCTAGGAAGTAGATGTGACAGAATTCTTCCTCTTTCCCCAAGTCATCCTTTGGCCATTTATTCAAACTGTCAGTTCAGATGTGGTGACTGACATGAACTTTGTATGGGAATTGATATGCAATTGTTTCCTTTTTTCATATCCAATATAGAGAAAAGGCTAAGTAATTTGGGTATACTTGGAAGAGACATTTATTGACACTTACTGACTTTGATGGATTGCAATTATTTGATCCTTTTGTTAAATTCCATTTCTCTTCCCTCTTATTCCATATTATTGAGCGTATTTTCCATATATCATTTTTCATGAATACTAATATATGATAAGTACTATTCTTTGGGGATTAATTTTGGAAAATTGTCCTAAATCTATTTTAGAGGAAATTGAGCAATGATAAAAAAGTGAAACAGAAACAGATTATGTCTTTCTAGACCATGAAATATTTCTCTTCCTACGAACAACTAACTATAGTCATTTTAATGATGTCTTCAATTTTGGTTCCTCTACCATCGCAATGTCTCTAAATATGGTCCCTAGGAGTCAAGGAGCTCTCTAGTATTGTAGATCAGTGGAAGGGAATTTCCTCTCCCTACATGTCTACAAAAAATCAAACACACAAAACTTCTGTAGCCCATGAGTTCTTTTGAGACACAACAAAAATCTCCAGATCCAAAAAGGAGGCCATGAGAGATTAGCAAATGACCTGACAGTGATGTTGTTATTTCAGAACTAATCAGGCCTCATTTGTCAAAGGCGATCTATTCTAAGGCGAAAAGTCAAAGCAGAAATAGGTATTGACCATGACATCTTTGTGGTCCGAGCTCTCACAATTTGACCTGAGTAGATCCCCATGGTCCTGGAGAAGTCAGCTTAGTGTGTCTAGAAACTGCACAAACACTCCAGCAGAAAGACTGAGTGAAGGTTTCTGGGTGGCCAAGGCTAAGAGCCAAGCATTGGGCATCTTTCTCTTTTAGACTTCTATTCACTATAGCCTCTAGACACTCAGAGATACTCATTTTCCTTTTATTTGACTCATTTGATTAAGCAAACAAGATCTGGAAGGAGACAGCAGGGTCACTGTGACCAGGTGTTTGTGTCATAGAGACATTTACAAATGTGTATTGTATTGTAATTTAAACATACAGCATCATACAGTTTATCATTATCTTTCTTTCTCCTCTCAAAATCCATGTCTTTTATAACTTGGAACAACTGATACCATTTAGATGGGTAGGTGGCGGGTATTAAAGTAAGGCAGAAGCTGTATAACATTCTACAGATTTTAGGAACACAATGGGATTGCAGTGATTCTTAGAAACTAAAGCAAATCATGGAGATTATATATAATCACACTATGCCTAAGTGTTGGCCTTGGTTTTCATAAGGGTGATTAGTAAAGTCCAGAGAACTTCTTGGGTTTTCCTGACTTCCTATGAACCCACAACTGACTGCCAAGACCTTTAATTGGAGACCATAGTATTTGGGGAGTGAGTTTCTACTGTGTTAGACTTCAGACTTAAGTGAAAATTTGTCATTCCTTTTCTGATTCAATGGTTTCTTCCTGGTCCGTAAGATAAACATGGAGATTTATCCCTGATAAACAACCGCAGCAGTAAATCCACACTAAAGCTTTTCTATTTGCTCTGTCATAAACAAATTCATTTCCTCAAAGAAAAGAAAATCCTGATATATTTCCAGCTCTGATGCATAAATGAGTCTGCATCCTACTTCATATTTTTATGCTGGGAAATATGAAATATTTATAATTGGGCACAAGTTTTTCCTTGACAGCAGTAATTATACCTTCTTGGGAGCTGTTTGCTGGCATTTAATTGTACTGTAGGTTTGGAAAGGTGAGGGATTCATGCTTTTGTCTGTTAGATTTTAGAATAATGATCAATTAAGAGAAAGTTAAAAAGGAAGAACCCTTTTCCTCAAACATCAACCTTCTGTTGGTTACTGCCACAGCTGCAGCTAACTAACACCTTTGTCAAGATAAATGTTCATTTTGTCAGAAGCCAAAGAAAGCAAGTCCTGATATTTAATCAAGAAGTATTAAAATACTTAGATTTTATACCATGTGATAGTTGCATTCAGACTTAGTTTATGTTTTGCTTTGGGGGAAATTTTATATTCATAACCTTCGTCATAACCTTCAGTGGAAAATAGTTGGATTCATATGCCACAAGAGCTTGTGAGAGACAGTTTGATCAACCAGGAAAACAGATAAGGAGAGGCAGTGCCTGGCTGCACCTAGCAGCTTCTTCCAAAGTGATAGCCTGCTCCTGTATGGAGCAGCACATCTGCCTCCACTGCAAAACGGGTAAAAATATTCAAGCAGAAAAAAGTCATCTTTGTTTTCCTTCCAGATTGCACAATTTATCTCCAGTAACACACACATTCATCGTCACCAAAGCTCAGTGGAATAATTACCAGTATTTACTGAATAGGCCATGCAAAGCCATATGCTGCTGGTGGAAAGAATGTGGAAGAGATACTGAAAACTTACACAAATAATAAGACTGCAAAGTCAGCCACTTACAGCTGAGCAGTGTTTAAAAATCATATACAAGGAGAACTGCCTATGTTATAAATAAAGTACTGGATTTCCATGAGGTAGAAGCTATTTGATGGGAGGGGGTAGGAACTTCAAATTTTCTGTTCCAAAGTAGAAACGTAGACAAGGCATGTTACAATGAACATAAGATATGAATATATACATGTATATCCCTAAAAGGAAACACACACACACACACACACACACACACACACACACACACACACACACACATCTTATCATTTTAAATGCTGACAAATTTAAAAGGAAACAGATCTGAGGATGTGATGGAGATAAGCAACATTGCATGAATGTTAAAAATAACACACACACACACACCAGCATAGTAGATGGATCTTTTATACTTGCCTTGGTTTTCAGTTTACAAAACAGTTCTTGACATAGGTTCTCAGACCATTTGTTCAGTCACTATTGTTTCATATTATTATCAATCCCATTTTATGAAAAAGAAAATAGATTCACAGGATTTAATTTTTTTAGATTTGTTTAATTGATTTTATATGTATGAGTGCTTTGCCTACATATTTGTATGTGCACCACATATGTACCTGGGTCTGGCAGAGACCAGAAGAGGGTACTGGATTCCATGGAACTAGAGTTATAGTAGGCTGTGTGTTGAGATGTGGGTGATGGGAATTTTTCTGGAAGAGCAGCTATTCCCTTAAGAGCTGGGACATCTCTCCAGTCCTAGAATCCACAGGATTCCAATGTATTGGTTTATGGTTATGAATTAATATGTAAAGGGTAGACACTAACAAGAAACTCAAAGTTTTCACACTTAAATACATTTGATAAATATTCAGTGGGTGAAATAGGAAGGTGTTTAGAATTGCAGGCCTACACGTAATGTGAAGATGAGTTTTCTAGGCTAATTCATTGCAGTTACATTTTTTTTTCTGATTTTTAAAATAATTTTCAACAAGTTCATATTTATTTCAGATGTCCAAGCCAATTTATTTAGAAAATACCTAATATTTGAAGGAAAGCCTTTTGAGGTGTTCTTAGTTTTTCATCACTGTTTCTTCTAATTTACTGTATTTATAACTATCTGATTCTTAAGGCTGTCTGTCCATTTTCCTATTTCTTAAATGTAAAAAAAGTAATTTGGGAGCTAGAGCAAGGGTTCAGTGGTAAGAAGATTTGCTACTCTTGCAGAGGACTTGAATTCAGTGCCCAGCATCCACACGGACAACAACCATCCGTAACTCCAGTTCCATGGAATCCAATCCCCACTTTTGTCCACTGTAGACATCAGGCACAGACATAGTCCATATATATACATGTAGGTGAAGCACTCATATATGTATGTATGTATGTATGTATGTATGTATGTATGTATGTATGTATGTATCTATCTATCTATCTATCTATCTATCTATCTATCTATCTATCTATCTATCTACCTATCTATCTATCTATCTGTCTTCTATTTTTTAATCATGCCTATAGTCTAGAGGTATGTCTGCCATGAATTAGGTACTTGGTTAAGTATTATTTGAATTTATAATGCATTTTTAATGCGTGAATGTGATTAACCTTTGACCCGTTCTTTCTTCTTATTTCTTTCTCTGTGTCCTTTCCTCTATTTCTTGTTTCTCTCCTTAGATCATTCTATAAGACTTAATTTTCTGCCTTGCTTTTCCTTGGTGGTGCCAGGTCATGATGAATTCTCACATACTTTTTCTGCTCCATCTTCTTCACTCCAGTGTTCATTCATATATGTGCTCCAGTATGGAAAATGCTTTGCTCCTTTTACTACTTAAACCTTTCCGATTATTCAATATGGCTGGCTTGACTAATTCAACAGTTCAATTTTCATACACTGCCCCAGGATGCCATATACATCATCTCATCTTGTCACTTAGAAGTGGCTCCTGCCTTCCAAGTCTTGCCACAAGTGCCATCATGGGGTCAGAGAACATGCCATGCTCTTTCTTCCTGCCTGCACAGGTATCTTTAAATCATCAGAGCACTTTCCCGATCTGTACATGTTGGAGAATATGACATCATCAGAAGTAGAGAGGTACCACAGGATTAGAGGCAGATTCAGCATGGAGTATATTTCCCTCCATTCTCAAAACTTTTTTTTTTTTACAAATTAAGAAATTTTTATTCATTTTATATATCACAGATCCCCCTCTTCCCTCCTCCCACCCCTCCAGCCTTCCCCTCACAACCCCCACCCCTGTTCCCTCCTACAAGAAGGTAAGGCCTCCCATGGGGAGTCAGCAGAGCCTTTACTGAATGTACCATTCTCAAAACTCTTAAAAACATTATACAGGGCTTTATGCATCAATATTCACCCAATGTGAAGTTTTATCAAAACTGGAAATTTCAATTATTTCATGACTGTAAAAACTGTATAACATCATTTAAGGACTTTTTTAGTTCTTAATGAAAGTAAAATGCCCACAAAGGCAAATCCATTGGATCTTCTCAGATTTATTAAGAAATGTCCACTTTCAGATTTCCTACTTGGTAGAAATACCATTTTCTTGATATATAACCCTTTATATCCATCTCTAATATGCTCTCAATTTTCAAAAGAAAAATAAACCTTAATGTGTTGAATTACAGTGGTTGATTGTGTAAATTAAACTTCTCAGATGATTAAAAAATGAAGAAAACAAAAGGCTAAAAACAAATTTTAACAGTCCAAAGTATTAATGTTTATGTAGTCAGTGTAATCAAAGAACTACCTCAATTACTTTATTTTGCATTATTTCAAATAGAAGGTTATCATCTATGACTCAGAGCACAGTTGAGGGATAGAGGAGGTTCATGGTCATTAAAATTTAGCAGCACATTATTGGAAACTGTGAAAATATTATCCATACTTATGTTATCAGGCCACAGGTAAAATCATTATGCACAGTCAACATCTTTTGAATTATTTGTGAATTTCATCCATGTATTTGTTTTACAGTAATTAAGTTGAAATATGTTGAATAAACTCTTGTAAATAATGAATGTAATAGTAAGCGCTAATTTATAAATCTTGGTGGCCCACATGATTTCTCTGTATTTGCTGCTAATTTTCAATGAATCATTCTTTGTTCTAGGATAAGTCATATTAATCTATAAGTATGTGGATTAATTTTAGAAGACCAATCCAACTTATAAAGAATTATATTTCCAGTAAAATTTTGTTTTTCATGTTTTAATCAATTATATACTATTAATAATTATATAACAATTTCAATACAAGGGAACTTTGTTAACAGAGCCTTATAGGAATTGAAAAATCAATTTCAATTTATAAATATAATTTAGTTGAAGACAAGTATGTTAGAATGAGTCTCAAAAGATGTTCATGCATAAAATGTAGTATAATGGGAAAAACTCCTGCTTAGGAAATGCCACACAAATGTGAAGGGGCAGATGATGATGCATCATTGACTGAAAATCATACCAAGTTTCTAGTCCTGAAAATCTTGGAGTACAAATTAAGTGAGATTTTTTTCCCCTTTTCATAAGGAAAATTTTAGATAAGAAAGTATTAAATTTCTGATGAGGTCACTGGCTTGCTTCTTAAATAGGTATGCAGTTTCTCATAGGCTTTGAGATGTCCTAGTGATGAACAGCTGATGTGCCATTATTTTCTACTAAACATTAGATTAACATCTATTAACAATGTGTGCAATCTACACATGTAGCTAGTTGCTAATATGGTTGTTCTCACTGTAGGCAGAGGAAAATAATAGAAATTGTCCATGCAACCTATACTAAATATCTAGAAGATTGTGCTGCCTTCTCTTTAGGACAATGGGATGTCAGAATTCTAGTCTTGTAAGCTGCCACCAAACAAAATTGTTAGTAAGCTTCAGCATTGATTCTGTAATCTTTGCATCACAGATGGGACACAAATGTCTGTTAATTATTTTTTCTAGTTACTGTGATAAAATAGCTGACAGAAACAACCTAAATGAAGAGGTTTATTTTGACTTGGATCTTGGAGGTTTTAGCCCATCATGGTGGAGATGGAACAATAGTGGAAATATGTAGTAGTGGCTCCTTTTATATCAGCGTATGAGGAAATAGAGCACTCAGGCCAGAGCTAGAAGCAAATACCTTCTTCAAAGCCCATGCTCAGCAACCGACCTCTCCTACCCAGGTCACATTCCCAAAGGTCCCACAGCTTCCCAACACAGGCAACAACAGAAAAGCAAGCATTAAAAAAAACCAACCAACCAAACAAACAAACAAAAAAACATAAAAATGTGTTGGGTATTTCACGTTCAAAAATAACCTTATCCCCATGAACTCTATGGGATCATTGATTGTGGTGATATTGTGTTCCTCAAAATATTATGCATGCTAATAAACTTATCTGGGGTCAGGGAACAGAACAGCCATAATATTAAACATAGAGGTTAGGCAGTGGTAGCACACACCTTTAATCCTAGCCTTCTGGAGGCAGAGATCCATCCAGATCTCTGTGAGTTTAAAGCCACACTGGAAACAGCCAGGCATGGTGAACATGGTGAAATAGCCAGGAACTAGAGGTGGTTAAGCTTTGAGGCTTTTGAGCAGCACAGTTCAGCTGACAGGAAGCCAGTCTGAGGAAACAGGATCAGCTGAGGAATTGGCGAGGTGAGGTTAACTGTGGCTTGTTCTGCTTCTCTGATCTTCCAGCATTCACCCCAATAATTGGCACTGGCCTTGTTTTTATTAATAAGACCATTAAAGATTCATGCTACATCTGATAGCTATAATGAAAATTTTTTTTAGTCTAATTTCATAAGTCCTCATAGTCTTAACAGATCCAACACTATTCAAAGTCTAAAGTCTCTTTCACAAATGAAGTGAGACCCTAATTAGTCTTATTAAATGGAAACCTTAAATCAGATATCAAGGGTGAAAGCTGAAAGATCAGAGAAGTAGGACAATCAGCCACTGGAGACTTCTTACCTCTACAAAATCTCAGACTGAATGGGGTGGCTGAGATCCTGTCTCCACCCACCTTATATTCCTGTCTCTACCTCCCTAGTGCTAGGATTAAAGGCATGAACCTCCCAAGTGCTGGGATCAGAAGCATGAGATTCCAAGTGCTGGGATCAAGGGTGTGTGCCACCATTGCCCAGCTCTGTTTCTCTTTTAAACTGGATCAATCTCATGTAGCCAAGGGTGGTCTTGAACTCCTGATCTTCCTGCTTCTTCCTCCCAAGTGCTGGGATTAAAAGTATGTGCCACCACTGCCTGACCTCTATGGTTAACTAATGGCTAGATCTGCCTTCTGATCTCCAGGCAAGTTTTATTTGTCAGAACACAAACAAAATATCATACAACACACAACTGAAGGCAAATTTAGCTGTGAGCCCCAAAGAAACCAAAGAAAATGTAATAGCATAGAGAAAATAAAGTGTCCATTCCAAAATGAAGTAACAGGGATATAGCAAGGATAAACTGGGACAACACCAGACAAAACAAACTTTAAACTCGCAACCCTGTATCCTGCATCCAGGGCTTGCAGTAAGCCCCGATGAACATATGTAGTTTAACTCCCATGGCCCTGACACCTATAGCACATATAGGTTCTTTCTTGATATGGTTCTATTTTTGTATGTGTGATTTTCCTTCACAAGAATGTACCATACTCCTGGAATCTGAACATTCTGTGGAATCCATTGCTATTATTAATCTGTACCTTCACAACTTCCCTCATAACTCTTTAGGAGCTGCAATCAGAGAATCCAACCAAAGTCTACATTATCCAGTTCTGTATGCTTTTTCTCTGGATATATGGTACAAGCTTCTAGGACTATATACCTCATGTGTTCTACATGCCTGTAAGACCAGTACCATATGGGTAACACTAAATTCTACTGTTAATACACAATATTTCTAGCTACCTAGGTCTACAGCTCCAGCAGGCTCTCAGCACCTCTGCAATTTACCTGGGAAAACAAACCATAGGAGAGAGTATTGGAAAAGGGGACCCTGTGATTCAGTTTTCTTAGACATTTTTACCCAGAGGTAAGATTTAAAATGGGTTTCAATTCTCCTTCTCCAGAGACTTTGATGGAAGGAATCTTTCCCTCAAAGCATCATTTCTATTGTTCTTTTGGAAAAATACTCACAGTTTCTCTAATGCATTGATCTCTTTAACAATTACAGTGAACGTATCCCTGCTTGCCTTATATATGACTTTATATATGTTCATATAAAAGAACTAATGAAAAAAGAAGTTATGAATTTGAAAGTGAACATGGAGGGGTATATGTAAGGGTTTGGAGGAAAGAAAATGGAAGGCAAAAATATATTATTATAATCTCAAAAATAAAAGAAAAAATCATTGCTTTAGAGCCCAGTGTTTTTCATTACCACTATTTCTGGAAACCCTACATACTTTCAAAGTAGTAAACACCCTCAGGAAATAATCACAGATGCTTGCAGAACAAGTTGTAATGGTTTAAATTTACAGTGTCTTCCCCAAAGGATCATGCACTGAAAGTCCCTATGTGGTGGTAGCATATATCAAGGAGTTGATCTATTAAGTGCATGTTGAATGACATTTAGTAGGTAGAATCTAGTTGGAAGAAGTAGGTCACTAGAGAGCTTTCCTTTGAAGGATACAAACACAATACTGAATCTCTCTCTCTCTCTCTCTCTCTCTCTCTCTCTCTTTTCCCTTCTCCCTCTCTTCTTTTCCACTCTCCTTGTTGTCTGTCTCCAGATTTCCTACTATGATGTTTTTGCTTTGATCCAGGCCCCAAATCAAGGGAAGTGCCATCCATGGACTGAAACCTCTGAAAGTGTATGGTTAAAAACAATCTTAACTTTCCTCAGGTTGAATTCACCACTCTGTCACTGCAATAAAAATCCAAAACAGTAACAGAGATCTTTGAACTCAGCTTGGGACTGTGATGGAAAAACAGACAATGGAGGTCAACACAAAAATTGCCTCTGAGACTTCTTGGAGATCGAGACAGCTAGAGGGCACAGGAAGTTCAGCAGTGGAGAAAGCTACACAGAAGACACAAAGAGCTGGAGAAGATCATCTTTGGGTACTTTATCTTAAGGTCACTTCACACCTACAGGAGAATAGAATCCTCACATATGGAGAACCAAGGCTTCAGAATGTGGTCACAGAGCCTGAGTGAAGCTCATGTCACTCAGGTCAGATGGATCAACTTTATGATGTATGAGGACTGTGGTAGATTGTTGCAAGGCATCTTTTCAGTTGTGAGAAGCAGCGTGATGACTACCCTTTGTCCCACCTAACAAACTCTAACAGCAAAACCATACTTTTTTGAGACGCTTTACAGCATTTTAAGGATAAAAAAGTAAACATTAAAAAAATAGTTGTAGAACAATTTCACAAAAATAAATTTAATGCTGTCTGTCATGAGAACTATTAGTTACTATTACTATAGGAGGGACTATCACAAATCTGATGAGCAGAAACAAATTTTGCTAGTCAGTGATATGGTAAGGGTCAGCTATAGCCTCCACTTGAGCCTCTGGTGCAGAAATTGCAATCCAGTTATCTACTAGAGTCTAGAAGTTGGATAGCTTGACAGAGGAACACTTGCCCCAGGTTGATGTGATTCCTAGCATGATGCTGTACTCTCTGATCAGCTGTGGTACCTGCTAGTGGTCACTATAGCTTTCATGTTGCATTGTACACTGAGCTAGTAGAAGACACTGTGTATCCAGACAAATAATACACTTCCTCTCTCTCCCTTTACCCCAAGCCATGCTGACCACTGTCATAAACATTACATCAACCAAAAAAATTCAACAAGCAAATGAAAATAAGTTCTTGTTGATTAAATCAATAGAGAAGATCAAATGGAATCATCCAAAACACCCATCTGAACTAAAAAGAAGATGGAAAAATATTAAAAACAGAATCCAATCAAAAGTAAACTTTGTAGACTAGTGCTGGCAACCCAGATGAGGGTATTGCATTTCCTTTATTGTCTCACATAAAAGTACAAGCCCATGAATCAAAGGATGGTACTGGATATTCAGTAAAGAATAATGATTTCTGGGAGATGGTAGCAAAGGTGGTGAGTGTTTTGCTATGGATATCACTCTGTATGCTGTGAATGTGTTGCTCTGATTGATTGATAAATAAAACACTGATTGATTGGCCAGTAGCCATGCAGGAAGTATAGTATAGGTGAGATAAGTAGAGAGGAGAATTCTGGAAAAAGGAAGGCCTAGTCAGGAGACGCTGCCAGCCGCTGCTGCCATGAGAAGCAAGATACCAGTAAGCCACAAGCCATGTGGCAAGGTATAGATTTATGGAAGTGGGTTAATTTAAGATAAAAGATCTAGCTAGTAAGAAGCCTGAGCCATTAGGCCATACAGTTTAATTAATATAAGCCTTGATGTGTTTATTTGGGTCTGAGCAGCTGCAGGCCCAGGAGGGACTGGAGAAAATTCCAGCTACAGTGTTTTGTTTTGAGATGATTTCCACACTTTTTTCCAGGGGTGGAAACCTTTAACAGAGCAAGGCAGATTCACAGGGTGAGGATGCAAAATGGTCAACAAGAAAAGTGATAGGGAGTTAGCTCCAATAATTGGCTGTTTGAAATGGGTGCAGAATACAAGATCAACAGATTGTATTTCTATATTGTGTCAGTGATCACATAGAAGGTATTTTAAAAAATATCAGTAGTTAATAATTTGAAATACATGAGAATAAATCTAAAACAATGTGTGTAATATCTCAACAATTAAAACTTCAGCTATTAAAGTAAAAAATTAAATAAAGCCCCAAATTCAAGTAAGATGTTCAAGGTGCCTCAGAGGTCAAAAGGAGATATATTGATAAGAGAGCAATTCTCTCATAATTGGCCTCTTGCCAGTGATGATCACAACAGGCTGTTTTGTATAATTTGGCAATTCTGATTACTGGAAATGCAAAGGACCTAGATGACCCAAATATCTTATTTAAAAAGAAAAAAAGAAAATACTTTTAAAGGAACTTTTTAATGATTCTTTGAGAATTTCACATCATGTACCTCAATCTCACTCATTTTTCAGTCCCTCCCTTCACTGTTGTGGTGCCCCACCCAAAGGAAAACTAAAAAGAAAATAATAAATATCAGATAAAAATTTAAAAATAAATAAACTAAAAATGCAAATAAGAATCTTAAAACAAGCCAAATGAACAAAACAAAACAATTAAAAACAGAAACACTTTGCTCCTCTGTCTTTCCCATCTCTCTGTTGCTCTTGCATTGGTCTGTTGCTTCTTCATTGGTCTCTGTGGCACTGGGAGCTGCTGTTTATCATGCAGTACACCCTTTTGTCCAAACAGTTAAAATTAACTTGGCTCCATTGATTCTTACACATTTCAAACATATTGTAAGTCCACTCTTACAGTTTTGTTATAAAATAATGTGTATACATCATAAATGAAGTTAAGCTTTAATGTGAATAATGGTTTTATTACTTGGTTTTGTTTCTTTTGTTTTATTTCAGAGAACTACATGGTAGGAAAAGCATAATTTCTCTTAAAGTGAGAAGTAACAAAAACAAGCATGGTGTGTATCAATCAATAGTAATCATTGGACTTCACAGATTATAACAAGGGAATGACACGGCTACTCAATAAATGAGAAATATGTAAATTATTTAGTGTAATTGAGCAAACTATACATGCAAAGGGATATTGGAATTCAATCAAATAACATTTCCTTAGACAGGTACTAAACATTTGAATAATTAGAATTGTGTGGCTATTGGTTAGCCTCCTAGAAGTGTGTGCTGTTTAAATATTTTCTATAGTGATTTATTTTAGAAACTTTCACATTGTAGAAACATAAAAACACCTATAATCTTTAAGTCAGTCACTTCTCACTTATTGACAGTAATTCAGCTTTAAAGATTTTGATCATATTTAAAATCCCTAGTAAGCTTCCCTAATTGCATTGACTGTGTTGATTCTTGCACATTACAAACTCATTATAGCCCCTTTACAGTGTGGTCATAAAACAAAATGTCTGCATCTTCAATGAAGTTATGAGATAGTAGCTTTATTATGTTTCAGTTCATCTAGGGATTTTATTTTATAGTTATGTGAAACTATCACATATATAATAAGTTTTTTTTGATACAGTCTTAGCAAATGTCAATTCAGGGGACAATCTTGTATTTTTTAATCAAATAATACAAATGGCATGTTCAAAATTAGATAAGAGGTTTATAATGGCTATATGCAGCTTTGATTCCCACTATAATTTATAGTTAAGCCTTTTGAATCAGATATTCCAAATTAATGTTAAAGCTATCTTCTTATATGGTTACAAATAATGTGACAGGCTATTATTTTTTTCAATGAATTCTTGGCAATTATGACTGACAAAAAGATTGGAATGTATTCAGAAATGGAAATATCTAACAAACAGTGACTATGGCTAATGAATGCTACTGTGTTGTTTTTGGGATGCTGGGGACTGGAACACCAGCTGACAAGACTCAGGAGCTGGGTGAGTAAGAAGTCTATCATAAAACTTGTCATTTTGTTATTGCATTCGAGGCACAAGCCAATTTTTTCAATGACAATATCTCTATGTAATATGAAATGTTGTATAGTAAAAATAATGAATTGCTGTGTTGTCTTTGTATTACTGGGTCACATTCCAAGAAATAAAACCAGAGAAGGCTAAGTAAAGAATGGGAAACACATTGTTCCAAAGGTCAGAAGAGTCTCCTTCATTCTTTTAAAAAATTGCTCATATAAAAATGAAGTTGATTTGTATTACTGTTGTAAAGTTCCTTTAAGGGAAAGAATAAGGTGTTAACGCTGCTTATTTGAGCATATCCAGTGCCTAGCTTAATACAGGCATATTTTATTTCTTGATTAAGTCCACATTTTCCATCATTACCTTTGGTGTGTCTTCTCTAGAAGACAGCTTTCAGAATGCCAGTGAACTGACAATCCATCACAGGATTTCATTATTTCTTCAAATACACTCTATGATGCTATTCACTATTAACAGAGATGATTTTGAGCTCTATACATCACACACTTAAAATCCCATACTAAAATATATTAAATGATGCAAATATGTTGTATATGCATCACACACATGGCCTGGGAAGAATTTAAAATTAATTTTGGTTATTATTTGTAATACAAATGAGCATAGCAAACAGTAACTATGATGTTGTTGTAGTCGCATTACTTAATAATTTATTTAACTTTTACCTTCCTTGTTAGATAGTTCATTTTATGGAAGTAATATATATTGTTCTTAATATACCTGAGTTACAGCATTTGGTATCAAGCTGTTCCTAATACATTATGGACTGACTTTTTTTAAAGGAATTAAGTCAATTTCTATTCATGGAAGGCTCAGTAAGAATAAGTAGATCACCGAGTTCACCCTCTTGCTTCTCAAACTATAGATGAATTCTGGGGACACAGGACTGCAATATGGTGTGGATTTGAAATAAATAGAAGTTACATGGGTTGGATCATTGCTAAGAAAACACAAGGTATATTGCATATATTTTCTTAATATAATAGGATATCATACAGAATGAGGAAAAAGATGTAGGCAAAAATAAAGGTCAGGAAACTTCTAGGTTCTTTACACTAGAGATAACTTCATCTTTTGACTATGAATCACCAAAATATATACAACGTACTGTGTTCTCAGCAGATTCATTGTATGAGTTTACTGGGGTTTGAGTGTTTTGATTTATAACTTACTATTTTGTATAAAAATAATAAACCATGTGCAAAATATCCTTCAGTAAAAATTTTCAGTAGA
Organism: Peromyscus eremicus; assembly: GCF_949786415.1. Taxonomy (NCBI): domain Eukaryota; kingdom Metazoa; phylum Chordata; class Mammalia; order Rodentia; family Cricetidae; genus Peromyscus; species Peromyscus eremicus. Next base: position 21,382,943 of record NC_081424.1, on the reverse strand, counting down.
CAATGTAAATGACTAGTGCTGAGTAACTTCAGGGGATAAACAGATGCTGAACAGATCATCACAAAACACTGGCTGCTAGAGTTCTTCCTTTGTTGTGCTAACAGTCATTACCACAGATGTGCACAGCCTTGGAAAAGAGAACAGACTGAGTAGAAACCAGCTTCCTCACATCAAGTGTACATCCTATCTGAAAGATGCCTTCCTGTGCTTGAATGGTGTCATCTCCATGTTCACACTTTAGAAGCATGATCTAAATTCAGTTCCACTACATTAATACTCAGGAAGCTTCTGAATTTTAAAATTTTTGGATGTCCTGGAAGCAGATACACTCTATACTTCATCTGCTTCCTTGAACCTAGATGGCTTTTTGTGAGACTCTATTTATATGAATAGAGTCTCAGATATTGTATTGACCTAGCAACCCTGAAGTGACTCTAAGACGGTGGTTCTCATCCTTCCTAGTGTTGAGACCCTTTAATACAGTTCTGTGTGCTGTGGTAACTCTCAACCATAAAATTATTTTTATTTTTACTTCATAGCTGTAATTTACTACTGTTATTAATCATCACACAAATATCTGTGTTTTCCAATGGTTTAAGGCAACCCCTGTGAAATGGCCCTTTGACCCTCAAAGAGATTGAGACCCACAGTTGATAATCACTTCTCTAACATAAATTTTAGATGATACAGTCCTTTATAACAGATAATTCATGGAGACAGAACTAAATTAACCATTAACACTGAGTCTGCAATCATAAGTTTCCCCTTATCAATATGACAAACACATCTCTGAAGGCAGAGAGAGACATGCTGATCCTTGGCTTACTTTCTCCATTTGTGTTCAGTCTGGCATACCAGCCCATGCATGGCCATGTCCACAGTTAGAGCAGGTCTTCATTTCGCAGTTAAGCCTCTCCAACAAACACCCTCTGAGATAGAATCAGAAGTATAACTCCTACGTTATTTTAAGTAGTCAAATTGACAGTGAAGATTGACCATCACAGCTCTTCCCTTATTGATGTGATACCCAAACACATCAAATAATAAATAATCATAACATTTCACCCTTGGCTTCTAAAGTCTCATGTTAATTTTTTTTTTCCAAGACAGGGTTTCTCTGTGTAGCTTTGCGCCTTTCCTGGAACTCACTTGGTAGCCCAGGCTGGCCTCGAACTCACAGAGATCCGCCTGGCTCTGCCTCCCAAGTGCTGGGATTAAAGGAGTGCACCACAACTGCCCGGCCTCATGTTAATTTTTAATGTAAAATAAATGTAATATACCTCTAAAGGTCTCTATGATCTTTAAAAGTCGTAACACTACTCAAAAGACCAAAAATCTCAGTGATGACAAACTTTTAACTGTGAGCTCTTGTAAAATTAGTAAACATGTAGCACGTTACATATTTCCAACAGCTCAGAGTAAACATTCTCATTTAAAATTAGGGGAACTCTCTGTTTAGCTCTATAGCCCATTTTAAAAACAGGATTGTTCATTATTTTGATGTCTAGTTTCTTGAGTTCTTTATATATCTTGGAGATCAGCCCTCTGTCAGATGTGGGGTTGGTAAAAATCTTTTCCCATTCTGTAGGCTGTCGTTTTGTCTTATTTCCTGTGTCTTTTGCCTTAAAGAGCCTATTCCAGAATTCTGGTGCACACTGAAGACCAACTGAGAAAGACAGCCTCCTGGAGTTGTGTAACAAAACCTTTCCTGGGACAATGCTACACACATCTATCTACTCACCCCAGATGGGGAAGACATAAAATACAAATGTACAGGAAGCACCAAAGTCCAACTTGGCTGAACAATGAGTTTTTAATTGAAGTTACGTACAGGAGCAGAAATGACTCCCAGACAGCTACATCACTAAAGCCATCCTCAAGCACAGCTAAAAAAAAAACAAAAAACTGTGAACTTGGAGCACACTGCACAGCCAACAGGCGGCTCAACAGGTCAGAGAGGGTTCTTTCCATATGATTCTGGTCTAAACCTTCTTCCAGGCAGCTCAGTTGGTTTCTGCTTCTTTTAGGCAGCTGGTCTGGTTTCAGAGTCTTCTTTGAAGCTGAGATTCTCCTTTGCAGATTCGTTCTTCTGAGAGAGACTCTTAGCATTTACTGCTAACTCTGGCAGGGGGGGGGGGTCTAGTGAACCTGATCACTTTCAGGGACTTCCTGAAGCTATTTCGAGTTGTTTGACATCCTGCTTAGGAAGCTACTGGATCATTGGACTTTGCGCCAGTAGACAACCACTGTGTGAATAGTCAGGACCATAACCTAAAAACCACTCTAATGAGTCCAGTTTTATATATTTATATTTATCTAATTCTATGAGTTCTGCTTCTCTAGAGAACACTGAATAATACACATGCAGCTAGGTAATCTGTCTCAAGGACTGGCTCTACCCCATGCCTGAAACTTTCCCTGGAGAGTGTCCCATGGTCCTGGAATCTCCAATAGTTCATCTCTGTTGCTACTTAGGCTTTTTCTTCACAGCTTTGTGAAACAACCTTCAGAGCTCCTTCGCAAGGATCCTGACTCTATCACACATTGCCTAGACTTAGAAGCCTTTGGGAATCTTGCCAGCTTTTCTATTGTGCCGCTGCAAAGAACGAGTTATTTCCTTGATGGTGCTGATCTCGAACAATTGGGGCCACTTTCTCCGCTCTCTTCTTATATGTGACATTACACTCGCTTCTATTCCTTTCCTTACCAAACTGTAGGTTTCTCAGGTCTTTCTGATTTCCTTCTGTGGATCAAACAGTAGTGAGCGGTAAGTGTGGCACAGAATGGACGCTGTGCCTCCTTGAAAATTTCTCTACTAAACAACTTCTTCTAATACTTCTAAATTCAGCTTCATGGGAGTTTTCAGTCCAGGTGCAAAACACAGCCAGATTCTTTGCCAGAATACAGTATGAATGGCCTCTAGGCAGGTTTCCAGCAGATTGTTTGTCCCCTTTAAATTCTTAGGTTAATTTGTTTTGTGAGCATTTTTATTGTCATGCCCCTCTTCTGGAGCATCCAACAGAATCAGGGCTTCAGCTCTGCTTATAGCATCCCAGGGCTCCTCTCGTCCACAGTTCCAGATTGGTTGGCATTCTTCCCGTAAAACAGTGTCAATGGCTTCTAAACTACATGGGCAGGTTTCCACATCTACAAACTCACGTCTTGAGAGCAATTTTGTGACTAGTTCCTTCCCTCAAAAACAACTCAAAGAAGAGTTTGTGTTGATGCATGTTTTGAGAGGATGAAGTCCATCTCAGTGAAGCAGGCATGAAGGCAGGCATGGGTGGTCGCTAACCGCATTGTGTCTGTTGACAAGGAATAAAAGCTAAGTATGGTGCTCAGCTTGCTTTCTCCATTTTCCCTTTTTTATTCAGTCTGGGACACTCAGCCAAGGGATGGTTCATATTTTGGGAATGTCTTTTCTCCTTAGTTAAAAGTCTCTGGAAACACCCACAGAGATATACTCAGAGATATATGTTTCCTTAAGTGATTCTAAGTCTATTCAAGTTAACAGTGGAGATTAACCAGCATTGTTCCTGGATGTTAATTGTACTTATATAAATACACTTATTTGATTTAAGAAGGAAAAACTTTTACTTACTTATACTACTTACAAAACTCAGTACAATGTTGCTGTTGACTTTTTAAAGTTCTTTCTTGAGAAAAGTTCATAAGCCAACATATAGTTCATCTTTCTCAACACATTCTATGATTTTTTAAAAGTTTTTTATTTTATTGTCTGTTAAACTCAAGGTCTCTTTTTATACTAGGCCAGTGCTCTAACACAGAACTGCACGCAACCCTATCCAAAGAACTACCGGCATCTAAGAAATGTTGAGATGGGGAGGAATGGTCTTACTCAGGGAAGAGCACAGCAATTGGTTATCCAATATCAAATGGTCATCTCTGAAAACATGAATACACTAACACTATAAAGGCTGAGTAGGTTGCATTTATATATTTAGGAATGTGTATGTATATGTATATACATATATGTCAGTAACAATAGTTAATGAAAAAAAGGTTATGAATTTGAAAGAGAACAAAAGTGTTTTAGAGGAAGGAAAAGGAAAGGATGAATTATATAATTATATTATAATCTCAAAAAATAAAAGAAAAATAGTTTTCCTTTTCTTTATGTTAGGCATGCTCTGTTCTTAGGTTACCTCTGGAACTTTCATGATACATCCCTCCACCTCATTCCTGTAGCTCTTGCCACACACCACATATGCTGATGCTCTGTAATCTTTCTACTTACTATTCTGTCCAGGTGAAAAATTCTTCCATCATGTATTTGCCTCATTTCATCAGATCTCTTCAGGAATTATCCCTTATTTGTCTTCCTGACAATTCTGTTGGAAAATAATACATTTCTGTTATTTTTAAACCATGCATTCTCCTCAAGACCAAATATGCATTCAATGATTTGCTAAAAGGAGTCCCTGATCAAAAGTGTTTAATCTGATGACTAACACGTAAAAGGTTATGTCAGGCTTAAAAATGGAAAATGAACAAGTGGATTTGGAAAAATAACAGGCTCAGGCTTCTAAAACACCAATACAAAAGATATTCTTATTCCTTTAGCAACAGATTCCAAAATCACATGTGTAGAGTTTCTGCCTAGTGACCCCAGCTTGAATTTCAGTCAGTCTTTATAAAGAGGCTTCCTTAGCTGTGAAATTCTGCCTGACTTATCAGCGAAGATCCACTGTCTATTATATATATAATATATATATATATAATATATATTTTTTTCCATAAACTAGCTAGTCAAAATGACATCATATAGCTTGTTTTCATACACAGAATACAACCTTACCGATTAGTAATAGAGGATTTTCCAAAAGAGAAACACGTAAGTATATTCATACAAGTAAGTTGCTGAAGACATGAACAGATGAACAACTTTATAGTGATCCATCCAAATTGTTTGGATGCATTATCATTGCTGGCTGATTATATGTATACTATATGTTTCAGTCTACTTTCTCAGTAATGTGTGGGCTGTCAAGAAACAGAGACCTTATCTCCTTGAACATTGTCATACTCTTACATTTAGTGTAGTACCTGCTATAAAACTGTTTTTCTGAATAATTATTAGATACCAGAAAACACAGAATTCATTGACCTTTTTCTAGTATGTCTATTGGATATAACAAAAAAGAATGACTGCAAAGAAGAAAATGTATATAATGGAGAATATCAGAGGCAACATTTTATAGGTGCTGTAAATAAGATGAGCACTTGTTTCTCATTCTATCCCCCAAAATATGGAATGACAACCAATGCCAGCAAATAATTTCAACAAAGTAGGTGACAATAATAAAGTGCTAGGAATATAAGGTGATTATAAGAAGAAAATAAAACCCCAGCTGATCTGGGTAGCTCCCAAAATGGAAAAATGGGTTTTAAGTGCTACATTCATATATGACATAAGAAAGAGAGACATGTGAAGCCTCTTACGCACTTTATGTGAAATGCTTTAAAAAGATTAGTAGAAATCAGCATTAAAGGAAAGGACTATTTTTTTTTGTACTGGTTATTTAGTTCTGATTTTTTATCACCATATGGAGCACCCTAGCAGTCTTTCTAAGATCCTTTCTGATCATAAGGTTATTGTTGAAATAGTCAAACCCCCTCTTCCTGTAGTAACCACGTGTATGATAAATATTATTCAGAAATAAATGAGGTACTAGGAAGCATATATATATATATATATGTTTGAGACAAAATAATTTTAATTCCTTGGTTATTGGTTATTTATTAGCTGGTTCAAACTCTGATGTTAAATTGACATCCTTGGAATGAAAAATTATTTGATTGCTGACCTTGGAGTTTAAGAATGTGATGGGGCCGGGCGGTGGTGGCACACACCTTTAATCCCAGCACTCGGGAGGCAGAGGCAGGTGGATCTTTGTGAGTTCGAGGCCAGCCTGGTCTACAGAGCAAGATCCAGGAAAAGGCGCAAAGCTACACAGAGAAACCCTGTCTCAAAATAATGTGATGGGTTGGTGATGGAAGGGCCTGAATGATATACAATAAAGGGGGGGGAGGAGGATGAGAATAAGAGTCATGTGTTTCTCTAAAAGATTTCATGTAATTAAAAATTAAAATGTTATGTTGTCAGTCATGAAAGCATAGGACTATTTCTATAGTTAATACAGGTGAAAATATGGACTATAACAAAGAAACTTTGAAAGTACTCAGGGAACATTCATTCAGTGAAGTAACTGTATACATTGGACACACACACACACACACACACACACACACACACACACATATATATATATATATATATAAGCATGCATTAGAAATGACACAAAGCCAGGTGGTGGTGGTGCATGCCTTTAATTTCAGCACTCAGGAGGCAGAGGTAGGCAGATCTCTGAGTTCAAGGCCAATCTGATCTACAGAGTGAGTTCCAAGACAGCCAGGGCTACACAGGGAAACATTGTCTCGAAAATCCAAAAGAACCTTACACCTGTCAGAATGACTAAGATCAAAAACACTGAAGACAGCTTATGCTAGAGAGGATGTGGAGCAAGGGGAACACTCTTACACTGTTGGTGGGAATGCAAACTTGTACAGTCACTTTGGAAATCAATATGGTGCTTTCTTAGAAAACTGGGAATCAATCTCCCCAAGACCCAGCTATACCACTCTTGGGCATATACCCAAGGAATGTTCAATCATACCACAAGGGCACATGCTCAGCTTTGTTCATAGCAGCATTGTTTGTAATAGCCAGAACCTGGAAACAACCTAGATGCCCTTCAACTGAAGAATGGATAAATAAAATGTGGTACATATATACAATGGAGTACTACTCAGCAGAGAAAAACAATGATGTCATGATGTTTCAGGAAAATGGATAGATCTAGAAAACAACATCCTGAGTGAGGTAACCCAGACTTAGAAAGACAAATATGGTATGTACTCATTCATAGGTGGACACTAGTTGTAAAGCAAAGGATTACTAGACTGCTACTCACAACTCCAGGGAGGCTACCTAGTAAAGAGGACCCTAAGAAAGACACAGAGTTTGCCCAAAGACAGAGAAATGGATGGGGTCTACATGAGAAAACTGGACATGAGGCGGAGTAATGGAGGGCAAGGATTGGGGGAAAGAGAGCTTAGGGGTATGGGAGGTCCCAGCTGGATCAAGAACAGAGAGGGAGAACAAGAAAAGAGATATCATGATAAATGAAGACCCCATGGGAATAGGAAGAGGCAAAGTGCTAGAGAGGTCCCCAGAAATCCACAAAGATACCCCTACAATAGACTACTGGCAATGGTTGAGAGAAGGCCCGAGCTGGCCTACTCTGGTGATCAGATGGCTGAACACCCTGACTGTCATGATAAAACTCTCATCCCATGACTGATGGAAGCAGGTGCAGAGATCCACAGCCAAGCCCCAGGTGTCCAATCAGTGAGAAAGAGGAGGGATTATGTGAGCAAGAGGTATTGAGATCATGATTGGAAAAAGCACAGGGACAAATAGGCAAACTAGTGGAAACACATGAGCTATGAACCAATAGCTGAGGAGCCCCCATGGAACTGGATCAGGTCCTCTGGATAAGTGAGAAAGTCGATTAGCTTGAACTATGTAGGAGGCCCCCAGGCAGTAGGACTGGGACCTGTCCTTGGTGTATGAGCTGGCTGTTTGGAACCTAGGGCCTATGTTGGGGCAATTTGCTCAGCCTAGATGAAGGGAGGAGGGACTGGACCTGCCTCAACTGAATCTACCAGGCTGAGCTGAATCCCCAGGGGAGTCCTTGCCTTGGAGGAGATAGGAATGGGGGGTGGATTGGGGGGAGAGCAGGGGATGGGAGGAGGGAGGAAAGGGGAATCCATGGCTGATATGTAAAATTAAATTAATTATAAAATTTAAAAAAAACATTAATTTAAAAAAAGAAAAAAGTCGATAAAATAATACATCCTTAAGATGTTTTGAAACATCTCAGGAATCTAAATACCATGAATCAGAATAAATAAACTCTGTGCCTTTCCTTGGAAAAACTAATGCTCTAAGATGAATAATAGTTTACAGGAAACACCTTCATAAGAGAGTGAATAATGTGAAGTTCTCCTAGCTCTCAAACCTGTACTTCTTACTGTGATCTTTTCATTACTCCTTCATTTCATTAGGCAAACACAAGTCCAGCTCACCTTAAAAAAGCAGTTTAGGGACTTAGAATATATGGAAAACAAATACAGACTTTTTTTCAAATAAACAAAACAATAATTTTCCATTCCCACTTCAGCGTTATATATTTTATAAGACAGTGTAGAGTATAGTGGGTGGTTTTCTCTTTAATGTTTATCTGAATGAATGCATTCACTCAGAAATGGAAAAGATTAATGAATGTTTGGTGTTTATAACAATGATCACAAAACTTGTGTGTGAAGAACACACTTTGCTAGTTTTGGAATGAAACTTTGATAAAGAAAAATGCCTAAAATATCTGTAGTAAATTACTGTATATTATTTACGGATGCCTGAAATGGAGAATAAGGTTATAAGAATGAAAATTTCTTATAGTCTATATGATCATTAAAATATTCCCTGGCTTCATATGAGAATAGTGGTTTCTGTCCTGGCATAATTTAAATGAACAAAACTATATTCTGGACATCTAAATACCTCTTAAATTATAGACTTGAACACTCATTTATTATATGTTCTATTCTACCGTTCTTAACTCTCAAATTCTATATGTTACTCAACTCAGATAATTATATTTCAATTGCAGAAAGTATTACGTTTTGTACTTTACCTAATAAGATGCTTTCATATAAGACTTTTATTATAAATTTATATTAATAATGTGGATTTTTGAGTTTTCTGGAGTGAGTGATAGAATTAAAATATAATGTATTTTAAGAAAATAAATATCAGTTGAAGTAACAGTATGGTAGATATTTTGTGGTTGGCACATTTATCTGATTTAATTTCCCTAAGAATTTAAAACATTGTTCCAGTTTTGACATTTTTCTCATAGATATGTTCAATCTCAGACTCTTACTCATCAGATATAACTGATTATAGCATCTAGTTGCCAATGGCCTGAATTTATGATTTTTCAGTGTTTCTGTTATTTTTCTTGAAACCAATCGCTATTGTCTTCAGAAAAGTTAAAACTGTTCAGTGAGAAAAATAGCTTGTAAAGTTATATTTGTATTGGTATGGATTATTATTCTCTAAGTATACTGCCTAATAGATAGATAAGTGAATAGATATATAGATGATAGATAGATAGATAGACAGATAGATAGGTAGATAGATGAAATATGTCAGACAGACAGGATATTGTCATATGCCATTATCCAGTCTCATTAAAGAAAGTCTATCTGCAAATTGGAGACCAAGATATTAGTAGTCTATCTCAGGACAAGTCCAACCATTCCCAAATCTCCAAACTTGTGTGGCTGACAGCATAACATTTATTTGGAAGATAAAGGTCTGAGGATTTGGGACATGGAAGCACTTTCTAGTTCAGACTCTCTCGGAGTCCAAAGGCCAGAGACTTTGGTGTCCAATGGCATGAGAAGATTGCTCCAGATGTAGGAGAGAAGGTAAGAATTTGACTTTCTTCTGATTTTTTGTTCTATCTAGGTACCTGCTGATTGGATTGTATCTACCAACACTAAAAGCCAATCTTCCATCTATTAGTCCATCAACTGCTCTGACAATTTTCTCTATCTCACAGACACTCAAAAAATACTTTCCTAGTTGTCTAAGTAACACTTAATCCAATCAAGTTGACAACTATAATTAATATTGTATTATCTAACAGAGTTTACCTCATTTCAGTGACTTCTTTTATCTTTCTTTCACCCCCTGCTGTATCACACAATCTTGTTAGGTCCTTTCCTGCTCAAACTCCTTAGTATTATTTAATATGCAGCTTATATCTTTGAATATTGTGATGTTAATTAATAGCTAGGCATATCTCAGAAGAGAGCAGGTGTGTAATAAAGCTTTCATGGTAACAGAAGAAACCAGGACCTCAGGAACCCAAACAAACGAAGCAATTCTTCTTTTTTTTCTGAGCCCTTGGACAAAGATAAAATGAACAACCCTCTTATCTTGTCTGTTTTCACCTTTCCATCTAAATAAGACAGTAGTTAGGACCATTGACATGTCTCCTTGTCACCAGAAGGAAACACAGAACACCCAGTGGTGTGCTATCAAGAACAGTATAAGTTTTGGTTATTTATAAATGTAAATACATGAAAAGTTTGTGTTTGTACTTGCAACGTTCTCCCAAATTGATGCAGTATTAAAAGTCTAGCCGGGCGGTGGTGGCGCACGCCTTTAATCCCAGCACTCGGGAGGCAGAGCCAGGCGGATCTCTGTGAGTTCGAGGCCAGCCTGGGCTACCAAGTGAGTCCCAGGAAAGGCGCAAAGCTACACAGAGAAACCCTGTCTTGAAAAACAAAAACAAAAAAAAAAAACAAATAAAAGTCTGAGAAAGTTACCATGGCTGGAAATCACAGTATGTCCTTAATTACACCAATGTATGAGCTTTAGATTTTCAATTCCATCTTCTTTGCATTTCCCTTTCATCTAAATTATAGGTTAAAAGGAATGCTCAAAGCAGGTTTATTGTATTTCTACGTTTCCAACAAGGTTAATGAAGTTCAGTCCTTCAGCTGAATCTGGAAATGAATGAATAAAGGATGATTATTGTAGATTTATTTTGAAACTACTGCACAGAGCCAGGGAAAATCATTATAATATCCATGTCTATAAATAAACCGATGGTAATCATGTGAAATTCCTTCCTTTAAAAATATCAGAGTGTTTTGTGTTTGGTACCCAATGTTCAGGAGCAAATTAGTCTCAAATATTAAATGTTGTATAGAACAAGATGGATGGTCTTAAAAATGTATTCAGAATAGCAAATAATTATCCTCTGCCTCTTTTATTCAAATTAGTTTTAATGCGGTCTCTGGAGATACTCACTGCTCCAACATACATGGTTAAATGTATTTGCATACCATAGAACTGTGATTTAAAAGAATACTAGGAAATTTGTGTCCACTTAACTCATGTTTCAAATATTAGTTGGAAATAAGAGTGGCCTACTCGCAAGCCTCCCTAACTCATTATGAAAATGTAATAAATAGTTGGATGCAGAAGGGTGTTTGTTAGAACAGTCCATCATGTTAAAACTCCCTTCTGTTGGGTTTACATAGTGCAATTCTCAAGAGCAAAAGAGTCACAAAGGGAGTAAGCCATTACAGGTGCTTTGGCCATTAGCTAACAAAGGAGCCCAAATATGATACTGTCAGGAAGACACAGCAGGTGCTTGTCTAGAATTCAACAGGATTCTGGCGCTTCATCCCAAGTACCCGACATCAATACAAACACACCAGAAGTTAAATGACAATAGTAACTGCTTTTTACAAGTTTTATCAAGATGTTTCCCAAATAAAGTCCTCTTTCATTTCTAACTCAATGATTTGATATGGTATAGAAATCCTGAAAGCCAGTCACAGAACTTTTTCCTTTTCTTGTGTGTATATGTGTATGTAGGCATGCACAAATGCATATGTACATATGCAGGCACATTTACCACAGAGTGCATGTTGAGGTCAGAAGACAACCTGTTGGAATCATGTCTGTCGCTTCACCACATGAGTCTCACGCATCGAACTTGGGTTGTTAAGCTTTGTGGCAAGTGCATTAGCTGTCGAGGTATACAATGGACTCATTTGTTGTTCTTTTTAAAAACTGCCCTGATTTTTTTTAGTAATTTCTAATACCCAACAAATGCTAAATAAGGTTTTTAGTCTGATATAATATTGGCAATTCAGTTTTGTTCATGTAGCATGAACCTTTGCTTTTTGGTGAAAAATATCACTATGTAATTTTTCCTAAAGCAATTTTAATGTGGTATAAAATATTTAAAACAATATGACAGTGTTTGGACTCAGCTTCTAAATAATATAAATTGGTAATGCATATGTGTGACAGACCTAACCATAGATTTATATGTGAGTCACATAGATCTTCATGATATGCTATTTCCTTTTGCACATATTTTAAATCATCCATAATAAACCATTGAAAATACAATGTTTGTAGTAGAAACTGCTGGTTTAGAGTCTTGATCCAGTTGACTAACATTTCTTTCCTACAGTGCTTGAACACTGGGGAAGTTCTCACAATAATCCAACATACTAGATTATATTGAAAAAATAAAGAAAGAATTGACTGCAATATGGGCAAAATTCTGGATCATAGTAAAACCTTGGATGATGTCCTTGATAACAGGCCACCCATTTGAGCAGGGCTGGGTCACTCTATCATTACTGCATATGTATGATTTAAACTTGAAATGTTTAAGTTATAAAAAAGGCATTCACTTCATTGTTAAAAGATGCTTTAAATTATAATAATTATTCTGTGCTAAGAAAAATATGGGCTCAATGTTGTCATCTTCTAATTTTTCAAGAAAAATCTAGAAACTGGGATTACATCAAATTTTCTAATTTATAAATATTGTCAGAGTCAAATATTATTTATAAAATTAGGTTGTAATTAAGAATATTTTCTAAGATGCTGGTATGTGTACTTAAACCAATTTGATTGTTTCTCAGAGGTTTTAAAAATTTATATATAGTGGAGAATATCAAAGACATAGTTTTGGTCTCACAATACAAAAACGGCAAGACCTTCCTTTGTAGCATCCAAGGTTGATACTTAGGACATAAAAACTTCTATATCAGCCATTTGCTG